>NC_081228.1:4036185-4336185 GCF_902713425.1 Acipenser ruthenus
CCTGTCAAAACATGTCCATCACACGTGTGACCAGAAACAATGACCCAGGCACTGATGTGACGTGGTCATCGTGGAACGCAGTTCATCGAGGGGTTCTGGCGCCCACGTTTTCTCAAAGTGGAAGAAGAAGAAAAGTAACCGACGAACTGAAAACTCACTCATTTAATCACTGAATTAATTATTACTTATTTGAAATCTGCATTGCTGCCACTGAGCACTCGAGCTTGAACTGCGTTATATTAGCTGGCTCTCAGTTCATCAGATGAGTTAAATTCCCAATCACGACTTCATATATGAAGGGAAATGTATCAGAGTCTTCATGTGGCTCTCAGCTCCCTTAAGAGCTGTATTGCTGGCTCTCAGATTGCTAACCATGAGTTATTTGCACTGGATTGCACTGGTTGACTCTGTCAGTCTATGCTTGCATTAAATGTCCTGGCTTGGACATCTACGGTGTGGTTATCAGCAGGCTACAGAATTCTCTATGCCCAATATTGAGTCATTTATACGGAAATTGCAGGCTATTCTTCATGATAGCTGTTAATCTCACATTCCCATATGCTCTGACAAGGCTGACTTCCCCTGAACACTAAATTACCCTCAACCTTTGGGAATTTGGAGAATGATTCCTGTTTACCCTCAAATAAGTTAAAGTACAACACGCTCCTGCAACATGTCACTTTTTATTGTTGAACAAGGACAGGATATGAATCACTTACACATGTTTTTGAGATATATGCACCAACATTGTTTTCCAACATTTAAACAAGTAAATTAATTGAATTGTGATAGCCAGTACCTATTCCATTGTGGGACATTATGAACATTATTAAATACAGTACAGTATCAGATAGTATCACTATCAGCAAACATGAAAATACCAGATTGAATATTAACAAATAATTATTGTATCAGTTAAATAATCTAATAAATTAACTTTTTTTCAGAGTTAGAGACAAAAACACTGCTGTTGAAACGTTCTTAAAAGATTTTCACACACAACATCACAAAGTTGACCCATATGGTCCATTGCATTACTTCGAACATCAACCGCCTCTGAAACAATGCTCGGTCTATCCCAGAACAGATTGGATGTAATAAACGGGTTAAATTATAAAATTGTATCGCAATCTGCAACATTTACAGTGATATAGATCATCAAAGGGATCTACAGTAAAAACTAAATCTTCCAGTTAAGTTCGCATTACAACACAGTAAAACTAACTTTGCCATAAAGCAAACCCAGAATCTAAAAAGCGTTTAGAGAATAACGTGTTATATATAGCACCAGAATTAAAAATACAACATTTAAAAAAAATAATAATAGTAAAAAAAAATGTAATTAAATATTTTTTATCAAATCAGTAGGTTAACTACTTTCCTTACCTTCAGGAGTCAGAAGAATGTGCCACAGCATGCAGAACCGCAGTACCCAAAACCCAAGCATTCTGTATACTTCAGATCTTCACAGTAAATCAAAGGTGTTTATTAACTTAATGATACTTCTGTCAATGTGCTTCTATCTGCTATCATTCTCCGCTTTCCGTATCAACCCAGGCAACATTCCATTGCTGCTGGAATCAACGCAGTGGACGCGAGGCAGCAGGTCGATGCGAGAGGAAACTACACCTCATTATAACTGCCATCCACTATTCCTTTGGTTTGTGTGAAAGTTGGTTCTGTTTTTTTTTTTAATATATAATTATTGTGCAGCGTTTTTTTCCACCTTTTTCTTCTAAAGTTTAGCTTATATGTCCCCTCCCATTTCAGCCCCTCCCCGAAAGATTTAGCGTTTTCTTTCTGTAATATATTGAGCGCTGAGTCCTGACACTTGAGGAGGTAGAATACGTGACGCCCCCCCCTTCTCCTTGCCTCTCCCCCGTGAAGTCAGAAACGCGGCTATGTTTTTTTTTTTTTTTTAATGCCCCATCATTCACACAGTCCGGAATTCGCCAAACAAGCTAAATTACTCCTTGTCCTGTCCCATTCACAACATCCGGTTACAGACACAAAGTATTCTTTACTAAGCTTTTGACCCGGTACGATTGTTTTTCATAAATAAATAAATAATCTCAAGAAATTAGCCTCTGCGCTGTATTGCAACATTGATAAAGTGCTAATAATAAAGTTTGGCATTGTAACATTGGTGCTAAAAACTGGACACAAACTGCAGTACCCTTACATACAAATGTAACCATTTCTTTTGCGTTCATTGTAAATGTCTTTACTGGTATGTACCACTGGTTAATGGTCGCATTGAAACGTTGCGTGTGATCTCTTTTCTTCAAATGAATACATAGTCGAGCTAAAAGCATCACCCTCTACCCCAAGGCCACACGGTGGGTTAGTTGCTGAGCTGACTTGTCGTTCATTTGCCCATTTTAAAAACTTTTTTTCCCTTCACATTTTGACCCCGTGCCCTTCATCTAGTTCTGAGACAGAAGGACTATACTTCCACATACCCAAAGGCTACTGCAGTCCGACTGAGTGGCTTCTATTCATATATAACGAATGGCTTAAATAATGAATTATTATTTCATTAATGAATCATTAAAAAACACAAAAAATGTAATTTTTGAAGTCGCTAGGGAACGTTACAGCAAGAGGCAGCTCATTCATAAGTTTAAGCACTACATCGTCAATTCAACTAATTCTGGCAGACAAACGTTTTTGATTCAAATCAGGCAGCGCAGTGTTTGTAAATTGCAGTGTAAAAACTTAAATATGAGGATGCCATTTCCCCCCATCTAAAACAATGGACAGTTTTCAATGAGAAATGTGAATTACTCTAAGTGTCCCAAATGATTTTATTTGTCAGCTGTTTCCAATATTTCATGCGTGAAAGGGTTAATCAATGATGCAGTTTACATTTATGTTTTTGGTGTGTGGCTGCATGGAAAAATCCATAATGAACAAGACAGTCATGGAAAAGGTTGGGATCCACTGCAGTAGGAAGCATGGGCAAGCAGTTTGTACACAATACAGACCACCTGTTACCTTACCCCTCATTCAAAATGACATGACAACTGAGGATCACTGATGGACTTTTTTTATTCTAAAAGTAATTGCTTTTCAATGGCTTAAGAACAACTGATCAGGATTGTTACGATTTAGTTTTCCGTATTGATTTATTTATTGATTTATTTCCAAAATACCAGAGAGCAAGCAAACTGCATTTTTGACATTTTGGTTCTTATTGCAGAAGCAGTTCTTAGCCAGCCCCCATCCCCCCCGTCCGGTTCTAATCTGGACAAAAGGTGGCCTTGCTTGTCCGAATGTAACAGATACAGTACACAGTGCAAGGCAATTTGCATAGACAGAAAGAGATCAGAGGAACAGAGAAATGAGTGGACGCTGGGGGGTGCATCCTAATTATCCCGCCGCCTGTGCAAACACAGTTGGCTGAGAGAAAAAAAGCCCAAATTCCAGTAGTTCATTTTGTTTAAATGGACACAGAAATAAAGTGTTGTTTAGTGAACTGTCCATTGTGCCCCTCAGAAAGAGCCAGCCCCTATGACAGATGTTAATACTGATCCAACAACTCGGAGAGAGCACTTCTACACTGCCAGCTTCCACCGGCCAACAAAGGCAAGTCAGAGGCGTTGAAGGAAGATCCCCCCCCCGACTCTGAGACACTGCAGAGGAAAAAGAGGGGGTCATTTCAATTTAAAATCAGGCCTGGGGGAAGGGGGCTGACCCGTTCATTTGAGGACAGTGAGATAAAGAGTTTGAAAGCGTGCATGTGTTAGGGTGCCATGAGAGAAAATGTGTGCAGAAATTCATTTGGTTCAAATGATTCTGCAGCTAAAGTGGCACTGTAAAGTAACAATACAGCTCCTGATTAAGGTGTTATTGGTTACCTATGTAGCTGCCCGTTAGCAATTTTTTTTATTATAAATAAAATACAATGGTTAATAGAAATGTACTTTGACTTTTATGTCAGTTATGATGCCATCAGTGCACCTATCTGTTCCATTGAGAGATCAGGGCTTTTATTTAATTCACCCCCATTTTAAAAAGGAACAAAATGTATTCTTCCCAATTCCCAAGAAACCAAACAATGTGAGGATACTGAGGGGGTTTGCCAAAACAGAAGGGAATCTGTGGCACCTTAATGTAAAGAATAAGATGAAGGCACAAGTCCTACTGTTATCCGGATAGGGTCTTCTGGGCTCAGGGTCAGGGTTAGGGGTTAAGGTCCTATTTAAGGGTTTAGGGTTGGGGGCTTAGGCCAGGGTTCAACAAGGCAACAATTGGTTAGTTCTTTATTTTCATCAAACAAACCTCCAACAGTCAAATAAAACATATCTGATGAATCTCCTTCAATGGCACTATATGTTAAATGCAAACAAACCCCTCAGATTGTTCTGCATTTCATTTAGGCACCATCTTTAAATAGAAAAAGCACACAACTACTTTCCCTAGTGCTTAAATAAATGCAGACAACACCAAAAAAAAACCGTTTCCATTAAAAAAAAAAAATCCATAACTATAAAACACTCAAAAGTACTATATTTTTAATGCTAAAAGAAACTAAATACATTTAATGACAAATCTTTTGACTAAAAGTTGTCTTTCTGAACATTTAAAAACATACCATTACTTATACATTATTAGAGCCTAGCAGTAACTGTTCTATCTTCACGGCCTTGTTTTGCTGCGCACATACAAGCTGTGGTCACTTGGGTTGGAAATACTCAGTTCTTGGTGGGACTCTCCTTGTGCACTGATTTGCTCAATACAGCTTCCTCACTACATGCATACGTGGGTTGCGTTCAGGTGGGTACTGCCTGACACCTTCTGGGTGTCACAATCCTATTGATATTACTATATTGGTTAAGTCTTTTCCGAGCGCAGGTAGACCGATCATTAGCCGTCAGGGATATAAACGGACTCATTGCTTAGACAGTCATGAGGCACATTGCATGCTCGCTGTCTAACCATGAGCGTTTGGGTTATGGCCATTAAAGTGGGTGCCCGTGCCACCAGCTCATACCTCATGCATCCGAATGAAATGTGCTTTTAACACGCTTTCATCTTGTGCCATACTTTCCACCATACTTTCCAGCCCACCGTATGACAGCAAAGCATTTTCTTTTTAAACCAGAAAGGTTAGCATTGAGAGCTCTACCAAAAGTTATGAAAAACAACCAATTTCTCCAAATTAATCCCTCATATAAGAAATGTAATAATAAAGTACGGTACATGATACATTATGTTAATGTTGCTAAATGTATCACGCTCTCTGAATAAGCAAACTCTACAGATTACTACTGAAGATAAAAATTACTGTAAAACATGTACGTATTGTATTTATATGTCCAACCATGAGGGCTGTTTAATACTACTACAGTACAAGTAGTTTTGTGCTATAATGAGTAAGTATTCAACTCAGCACCCATAAGGAAACATGGCAGAGTCCTAAGATGCTTCCACCAGTTCAGTACTCTACAATGGTTCCCAACCCTGGTCCTGGGGACCCACTGTGTCTGCTGGTTTTCATACCAGCTGAGCTCCTTAATAGACCCTTAATATAACTGATAATTTGCTTAATTAAACCTTTTTCATTGTTTTCAGCTGTTAAACAGTTGCTGATTTCCAGTTAGCTATAACATTTTATAAACAGATGATCTGTTCATTTCAGGGTCTGGTTAAGTAACAGTTGGATTGAAAACCAGCAGACACAGGGGGTCCCCAGGACCAGGGTTGAAAACCACTGCTCGAAGTGGCAGTCTAAAAGTTAATTCTAGGGGTTGTTTAAATTTCAGAGTAACTAGATTTCAAGTCAGTTAGGTTTCCTTGTCTCAATTTCAGGCAACTGTTTAAACAGTCTCAGCAAACTGTTTTAAACACACAATGATCCAGCAGCACGCTCTCTGCTAGATTCCTAGTCAAGAACAGAAATAAAATCCAGTGAATCCTCAGTGCAAGTAAAACCAATGTTACCTGTATGACATTTCAATTGTACACCGCAGTTCAGCCACTGTGCATGGGCCGTATTTTCAATGAACTCCTATTTTTTAAAGAGTTAAAACACCTGTTCATTTTACATAACTAGACACAAACAATTAAGTTATATTGCAGCTACACTTTTTTTCTCCTTTCAAAAAAATAGGGGTTAATTAAAGAATGGAGAAAATGCTTTGGAAATATGGACATATGCATTTGAAAAACTCTTGTTCTGTTTGTACCCTTAAAATAATTGTATTCCTCTCAGAAAATCTGCCTTTGCTTCAAAATAGGGCCCTAAGCGTCATACTGTTCACCAGTCTTGTCACCTGCGGACGGTAGACAAGGCGTCTGTGGTTAATGCTGGAGCACCCATGGATGAACTAGAAATAACATAGTTTAATGCTCTCCCTCAAGTTCTACTAAATGTCTCCGAAGTCCAGCATTACCAGTCTTCTTCAGTTAGGTAAGCACTAACAGGTCTCTCTTCTCTTCGGCCGTTATCAGAGGATATACAAACCATCAGTTTTAAATAATGTAGTCTGTCCTCTCTGTGAACATGCTTGCTAAGATATCTAAAATAAATGTTAAAAGTCATTTCAGGCAACAAAAGAGGTATTTAATTCTACTAGATCCACTGCTCTTGTCCGAGTATCCTGTCAACTTCTTATTGTAACAAACCCTCATTCCTGGCGACTTTTTATCAAACTTTATGACCAAGGGTCATCAGACTGATGCGAACACACTGCAATTTCATTTTAATATTTGAAATGTCTCGCAATTCTTCTTTTGGTCCTCATGCCAGGAATGGTACTCACCCTTCTTCCCATGGGCCCGGTGCCTCAGGTGGGGGAAACGGGGTGGGCGCTGCCCAGTGTGTTCCCTACCCGGGCCCCTGGAGTCCCTGGACGGTGCCAGTTCTGGCGAGCAGGTGCACTGACAGTGACACTGTCTGGATCCATCTGCCCAGGTGCAAAACCACAAAGCGAAAAGAAGCAACACCCTATGCATCGTTAGCTGTCTCTCTGGCTCACTGTAAGATATAGGGGCTCAACAGAATTCCATGCACTCTCATCGTCCCAGTCTTTGAATCTTAAGAACCAGCACTGAGCCCATCCACTCTGTCTCTGACAGCCTCCGTCCCTGCCTGGGCTAAATTATTTGGAGATTGTTATAAAGCATGTTTTTTTTTATTCTTCGTCTGCTTTTGTATTCTACCTCCCTCTCTCACTCTCTGCCTCGCTCCCTCTCTCCCTCCCTCCCTCCCTCCCTCTCTCTTTTTTCTTTTCGAAGTTAGGAAACAATGATTGAAAAACAAGTTTCAGACACCATGCTGTGAGCGGAGCTCAGTGAAGGAGACCAAGGGTCCTGTCTTCTCCAATAACATCTGTGTCATTCATTCTACATGGGGGGAAAGAAAATAAGATTGTCGCCAGGAATGCATATCGTCATTGTTTTCGCTTCGGATCTTTCATTAATTATTTGTTTAATTCATTAATTTTTTTTATTTGGTTGCTGGCACAAAGCCATTACAGTTTATGTTGCTTGAGCTACAAAAACTGTGAATAAAATAAAAAGAAAGTATTTTATAAATCAATTTTTACAATTTATCAAGGCCTGTGTCTCCACTAGAAACAGGGGAGTGTGAGTGAAGGCCTACCCCCCCCCCCCCCCCCTCCCCGCTCCCCCTTTCCTCAGCTAAAGACGGGTTCCCTCACAAAAGGACATCAGGGCTTTAGAAAAGGCATGTTTTCAAACAAAATTGACCGTCCCTGATAGATTTAACTGCTTGTCGGCCATGGTCTTTGTCGGTGGGCCTCCGGCTTTTGAGAAAATGAAAAACAATAAAAAAAAGGAAATAAAAGGAAGAAAGAAAGAGACGTGAAACGGGATTGAAAGAAACAAAAATGAGACTGAAACATTTTCATTTGTCAGAGTGGAGACAGTACATTTTAAACGGTGACAATTACAATTATTAGAGCCCTGCATTTCAATTATTTGATGTCAAAACCGCAGTTCCACTCAACAGGAAAAAAAAAAAAATCTACAAAGTGCTCTTTTTCCTTTTCCTCCCGCTGTTAATACCAAACTGTTCCTTTCGTCTTCCCGGGGCGCCTCTCAAACTCATCACCAGGAACGCAATTAGCCCAGAGAAATTTGTAACCACTTGCCTGCACAGTGTGGGACTCATCCATCATCTTGCCTTCTCCATAAAACCAGAGAAAACAAAAACTTGTACTTTCTGTCTCAATGTTTTAAGTCTTGTGCCCCTCACTTAGTAAAACAGTGATTAACAGAGCTGCATGCTGAGTTTTTACAAGCATGTCCTGGCACTCATTTCATCCCTAACACAAGACCTATAGTATGGGAAGCAAATGGCTAACTAGGTGCACCCATCTCCTCTTCCTCCAGTGGGAGAGCTACGGGACTAAATACCTAACAAGGCTTTTATTTTCATGTCATTTCTATATTGCTTAAAGAGCCCATCTCCTCTCTCAAGAGAAGATCAATGGAGAATTGTGGGTAACCCTATTCTGGGTTTATTCTAGTAGGATGTTCACTTCCTCTTCCCGAATGAAGCAAGACACACAATGGCTGACTGGGGTTGCCAGTCTCCTCTCTTCAGAAGGAGAGCTTTAGTACAGGAGCAATTGGATTGATCTGCTCAATCAGTTTAGAGTTATGGTGAAGCTTTTTGAGCTGGCTCAAGGAAGGTAGAAAGGAAGGCCTGCGCTCCACCATTAGAGGTCAAGTAGAATCTAGTCCATCCTCAGCACTCAGAGCAGCTGTCCATAAAGTAGACAGCAATGTCTTGGTCCAGCTCAGTACCCCACTATTGGATACATTATTCAAAGCACTCTGACATGTCTAACCGGCCCGACCCCTTACCCTTCACCCCCTACTAACAGAACACAAATCCCTTCCCAATTGGTGTGGTCTGGCCCTTTGTGCGTGGCTGTGTACCACCTGCGTGGACGGGGAAAGGTTTTGGACAGATATCCCCTTCGCTCTGCGGGGCTCCAGTGGGTTAGCAGAGAGCCACGCTTCACTCCCAAAGGGGGAAGCAGGTCCGAGCAGTCAGGGGCTATTGGGGGACAGCCTGACCTCTAAATTGGGCCTTAATCTTCCCCATGGGGGGACAGGCTTTCCCCTAATCCCCTCCTGGGAGGAGGGTAGAGGCCTACGAGCTGCCTGGCTGGGATTTGTTCTTGGGTGACTGAGGTGCTGACAGACCCCTCCGGCCTGACACAAAGGGGGTAATGGAGCGGGACAAGGCTGCAGTGAGAAAATCTACACTTCTCTCCTCCAAATAGAGGAGCCATCGCCCTGGCAACCCCTACAGGCCTGACGAACACTACAGCTTTCACACTGATAATAGCGCACAGTAGTAAATAGCAGAGAGGGAGATTTTTATACACTAGGCAGTTGGTATGCTGATTCCCAAAAGCGGGGTTGAGCATTAGGGAAAGGAAAGATGCAGTGTTTCTACAGGATAGAAACACCCCCAGGCTTGTTTTACTAAAGAAGCTATGATACCGGGGTGTGAAATTGGACAATTATACAGCTACAGGATCATGGTTATATTCCTGTATCTCAATTTGGTGTGTGGGAACTTTAATTAAATCACTCTGGGATCGAGACCATCATTTCACCCTCTCCAATTTTTAACCCAGACTTCTCGAGATAAAAGGGTAGCACTTTAATAAACCCACTGAGGTCACTTTTAGGAAATCAGTGAATGCATGTCAAAGTCTTGTTTTAAAAAGAAAATGTATCAGTTTGTGGTTCATTCCTGTTGAGTTTGAAATCTTCCTGTAGCACTGGGCTCTGATGAACCCCCAAACGCTCTCTTTTCTAATGGCCAGTGTTTTGACAAATGTATGAGCTGCATCCTCTTTTTTCACGTTCAGTCTGAATACAGAAAGATAAAAGGAATGCTGTATGCAATGCTATTTGGTCATGTCAACAAGGCCTACCTGAAGCTTTACAATGGGGCTCCATTCCTTGAGGGGATGTCCGGTCCATTAACATACTAAAGGGGGCAGGAAAGAGGAGTGGGGTTCAGGAGAGGCAAGGATAGGGCTGTAGTCTGGGGGGTGGGGAAGTTGTTCCATAAAGAAAAACAAGCGGCCATAGAGACAGGGGCGGAGGGCTGGGATTCTGCTTGAGTAGCTGTCAATGGTGGCTCTGGTTGTTTAAGGAGTTGGTGGTGTGGTGGTAGGGGGGGCAAGGGTGTTGAACAGAAAGCCCCCCCTCCTTCCCTCTCATATACCCGTACACCACTCTCCATCTCCATCTCTCACTCCTTCTCTTTGTACACCCAGCTGGCGGCCCCACAAAAGGGGTCCCGGTTGGGATTACCAATGAGCGCCCCATCTCCAGAGGCGCTTTGTTCCGCCGATTTTCCCACTCCCCGGAGAGAGAGAGAGGGGGGAGAGATTGAGAAAAAAGAAAGAGAGAGCTGAATCAAGAGAAACCAGCATTCCCAGGGACGAAAAAGAGCAGCTTCTGCCAAAAATTTTACGTAATTTCCTTGGTTGGTTGGATTTATGGATCCTGGAATTCCAAGAGGTTCAGGAGTTGTACTGTTTTTCTTTCATCACCAATATCTTAATCTGAGTATCTTGAAAATCACAAAGAGGCTGAAGATATTAATGACCTTACAGTATATACCTGGTCAACCTAGTACCTGTCACTCCCCGAACTCTAACCAGCTCAAACCACTAAGCCACACAGCCTCCAAGTCCTTGAGCTTGAATACTAGGACACACAGTCTCAAGTTCCTCATCTCAAAACACTAGGCTCCAGTACCTGGGCTCTAACCACTCAGTTCTAGGTACTGCTGCTCAAACCTTTCAGCCATATTACTGTACCGCCAAACCATCCAGTTTAATCAATAGTTATACTGCCTCTTAGTCCATTTAGCACTAACCATTAGCCACAATGTTCCCCATTCTCTGCCTTTCACCATTAAGTTTGAGCTGGCTGATGTTAAATTGCTTTAAGAAAATACCTCCCAAACCCCCCAAAAGAATAATCTGAAGTGGATTGCGATGCAGAAAGGTCTCTGTGCAGAGATGTGGGCTGGAACTAATAGGATTGGATTTGATTCATTAGTTCCTTTTATCCAGCCTGGTTGGAATTTCACCCCACGTCCCGCCAGCCTTCCCCGAATTCATGAGGGGTTGTGGGGTGGGGGTGTAGAGGAGAGGGGTGGTGGGTGCAGCGAGCTCATGGTGCTGTAGCTTGGGGTTCAGCACTGATCAGCGATTCTGTCTTCATTTCACCCCCTTCCCCCACTGCTTTATGGTGCCACCTGCTGGGGGTGTCTAGCTGGAGCACTTGCAATCCACCCTCTGCATGTCTTCAGTTAAGAAGCCTTCACTTACTGAATCACATGTCTTACTCGTAACAGTTCTAATCTAGTCACAGTCAGCTACAATTCTGCTTTGTTGCTTCATATCAGCAAGGCTATGCTGAACCGTCCTACCCAACCATGCAGTGGCATGAACGGAAATAGTGAACAGCAGAGATTTACAAAACTTTTGCACATTATATTTTCAAACTTTTAAAAGCTGTATTGCAACACAAATGAAAGGGCACATAAGGTGGCTTAAACATTAGGAAACTAGGCTCTTTCTTTTTAGAAAAAAAAATGTGCATGTAAATAAAAGCTTCTTAGATGTGATTGTATGCAACTCGTGAGTTAGCTTAGACGCAATGGCACTTACGATGTGTTACAGATATTCTGAATCTATCTTCCATCACCCTTGTATAGTGCGTGGGAGTGTTGTGCTGTTGGAGGCACTGTCTTTCAGAGGTGAAAAAACTGCCTGCTTTGTAAAAATTTACATTTCAATAGAAACAAGTAGATGCAATAAAACTGGTTTAAATCTTATCACTCTGACAGAACAAAGCAAGACTCCCCGTTTATCTATAGTGAAGTGACTATTCAATGTCTTCATAAACAACTTTTTATCACTTTGTCACACTTACACCAGTAAATTACTTGCTGAGAACACTGCTGTTTACACTAGCTTCAAGTGCTCACATTTTAAATCCTATTATTCAGAGATCCTTTGGTTTCAAATGGAGAGTAAACAATATTAAGTGGAGAAGATACAACAGTACATATCACTGCATCCGATAAATAAGGAGCAGCAACAACATTTTGTATATAGTAATATGTAATATTAATGCTATCATTGCAATTAAGTCATTTTAAAAATGAAAAACAAAACTGGTTACTTAAGTCTTCAGAATACACCAGATGACAAAAGTGTGTATTTTCTTTATACTAAATTGGAATAAATATTGGTTTACACACACTGATGTACTGTATTTATGTACAGTATGCTATGCAGAATACAGCATATGTTTTGTCCAGATGTCTCCCAGCACCACAACATGGGACAATATGTTAACTGTGACTGCTGTGGGCCCCAGTCTGGGAGTAGGGGTGTAGGGATGGGGGGAGATGGGGAGGACACAGATATTAAAGAATTAAGACTGTGATCTTCTAAGAATCCCCCCCTCCCTTTTTCACAATAGTTAGTCTGTTTCGTGGGAAGGAATTCAATTTTGATGGCCATTCCTCCTCCTCTTGCATATTAATGGGTTCTTCGAAGGGGACATTGCTCAGAACTTAGGGGCTGTGTTTTTATACAGGGGTGTCGCAATCTATAGACACTCAAGCTTGAGAATTAGACAAAGATGTTCAAAGCATACTGACTAGCCTAACAAACGTGTTTGCAGACCAGTTGAGTGCTCCAACTGGCTAATTAACTAAAGAATATCCCTGCACATAATCCTACCCCTAATTTTACTATCCTGTGATGCTTTTCTAACAGAGCGCCAGACCATAGTGATATCTGTAGCTATTAAGCATTGCACTACGCTGCTGTTCCGAAATTAATACTTTATGTAACCGGGAGAATAATCAAGTCATTCTTCTTCAAATATTGATGGCAAAATGGTAATGAGTCCAGTTGGCTCAAAAGAGCAAAAGACATGTTCTACCTTCAACAAAGTAATGTAATTAACTCTCCCAGGCACTGAAGTACACTTATATACTTTTATATTTTAAGTCGTTTAGGATAAAAGCATCTGTTAAATAATTAAATTATAATAAAATACATTTTAAACTATGCTGGTGATTAAAATCCTAATAAACATATACTGCTGTGTGCAAGATGTATAATTCAGTAGTGTACAATTCATTTATACAGCAAAGGGACTGCAATGGAAGCACAACAAAGCTACAGATTCTCAAATATTGTACTTTTAAAATGTACTACAGTATATTTCAGAAAAGCACAAAGAGGGAGTAGCAGGCATCACAGCACAGCAAGACTGGACAATGTGTCCAGAATCTAGTGCTGGAGTTCCTGTTGCACTCTTTACTGTGGCATGACTGTGTCAGTGAGGGGAACACGTTATTCTAACATGGGAACTACTGCCTTCTAGTGGCCATCAAGATCAAGCAACACAAGCAGGTCTGTCAGCCCCAACGGCAAATACAGTTTCCTCTGTAGGTCAAAAAGAATAAGGAAAAAAAAAGGGTAAATATACAGTTTATATATATATATATATATATATATATATATATATATATATATATATATATATATATATATATATATATTTTATATAAACCCACTATGTATAAAATACAAAATAATCAAATAAAATATGTTTAAAAACATTACATTAAAACATGTATTAACTGTAAGCACAAAAGTAGTAAAATAGTCCTGGAACAACAAAACTCCCCTCCATTGTTGATCTGTGGGTATTAAGTGCTCCTCAATATCATTTTATCATTGTTTTTTTTTAAACTTTTAAACAGTAAAATGATCACACAGAAATAAAAACATAAGAGAAGTAGGCATATGGAAAAATCTACAGAGGATACACAGTTTCTGGTGACTGTGTTACTTGGAGTACCCAATGCTAAGGGGAGCAGAGAAAGGGAGACTGCTGAATGGTCAATTCTCAGCAAATGACTTTACACATGGGCCAGTCTGTACCTTACAGACAGAGCTAACTGCTGCTGTCTGTATGAGCTTGTGCCTTTCCCTGGCTGTGCCCCTAGCGTGCCCGCAGTGGTTTGGCATAGACTGGCTCCAGCATGTGGAAAGGCAGCACCAGGAACAGACTGGCAAGGAAAATCACACCCAGGATTGACACCAGGAAATAACGTCCGATAAAGAAGGTATCCACAATCTGTAAAGGAAAACAAATGAAAAGAATGATTCTATTATCGATAACCAGATTCATATTCCTTTCTCTAACATACAAACTATAAATTACAATTGTTTTTCATGTGTTCATTTTTAAAAATAGCAGTGTGTGTAGTTACTAGGTTTCACCACCAGATGTCCACAAGCTTTTAGAAACCCTGTCTTTGTGTCTGTCCCTGGCATTAGAGTTATGGGAAGGATGAATCCACCCTGATCCACATATCAAACTGGGTACTACTACTAAGCAGTGCTGGCCCCCCTGCATGCTGAGTCGTAACCTATGATGATCTATAAAAACATTATTGAAGCCAAGGAGAAAATATCAGATTTGTGGGACTAAAATGATAGCTGAACAACAAAGAGCATATTGATAAAAGGAGACCCCCTTTTTAAATTGTTAATTATTTGTTTTGCTTCCCTGAGCTACAGAGGAATTTGCAGACGACAAACCCTTTACCTGACACTGTTGAAGAATGTCAAGAATACTACAAGGACAAAGAAGCTTGTATGGAAGACATGTCCATTGCCACCTGATGCAGTAACCAAAGCATCCTGTGGAGGGCAGTATCCAGCTACCACCACAGAAGTCAAATAGGCTTGCAAGTGATACAATCGTTTCTAAAACCAAGCAAGTGGCAGCTAAACGTGGACAGTTGTTGTTTTTCTGTGTTGCCGGTTACAGAAAGGAGCCGGGGGATGGGGAGAGAATACTAAACTGCAGATTGCCTCCCAAAGGATCTGCTCTAAGTCTTGTGCAAGGAGAGTCTAAAACCTACCGCAGATGCAAGAGAATCTCTAGTGGATGCGATGTTCTCTCGTTTAACACATCTCACTTTTTAATTAGCCAATTAGCCGGTCAGCGAGGCTCAGAGCCAGGGCCATGTAATATTAATGTGGTACGGAGCACCCTGCCGTGGGCCCCTGTCTGGGACCTGTCTAATTAGCACTCTGATACTTTGCCTGTGTTAAACAGGGAGAGGTTAGCTGCTGTTTATACACAGACTGCCTGTCTTGATTTTTATGCCACATTTCTTAAATTATTTTTCAGTGAGGATATTCGTGTTTAATCCCCCCCCCCCCCCCCCCCAGGGTCTTACTGAATTAATCAATGTTTTTTTTTTTTTTTTTCATAATATCAGCTCAATAGTTTACCAGCAAGAACTACTGTATACAATTTATTTGGAATTTGGTATAATGTTATGACAAATAATCTGCACCTGAGCCATCCTCCAGCACAGTGTATGTGGGTGTTATACAGTATGTTTTAAAAGCTGTATTTTTAAAAAGGTACAGTACCAGCGAGTACTTACCACCACTTGTGTGACTGTAGACGGTGTCTCAGAGGCCCGTGGGAAGAAGATGAGGACCAGAGTGATGATGAGAGCAATGAGAAACACTGGGATCACAGCAAACCTGACAGAGAACAGCCAACAACAAAACAAGCTGTAAACTAAACAGGGCAGCTCCTGAAAATCACACAGGGGAGTTTTGCAAAACTCATCCTGCTAATGTGTACAACAGCAGGAGCAGACATTCTTATAAAATAATATATCTTATTTAGTTAAACATCTGATAATATATTTGTGCCATAGGCTAATCGAGAGAGAGAGAGAGAGAGAGAGAGAGAGAGAGAGAGAGAGAGAGAGAGAGAGAGAGAGAGAGAGAGAGAGAGAGAGAGAGAGAGAGAGAGAGAGAGAGAGAGAGATACGTTCATGCCCATTTCGACCCTCAAAGTTTGGTTTCACTACTATTTCATTCAATCCTGGGCATGTCGGAGTATTGTTTCCATTCGTCATGTGTATGCATTCTACCCACACTAAGTAAGTGATTGAAATCTGGATGCAACACTTACTTGGCCGGTCCAGAAGCCCTGGAGAGCAGCAAGCAAAGAACCAGCGCCACGCTCCAAATGAGTGCAATAAGAAACACGCCGATCCCCACTCCCAGAACAGTGCCTGCCATTCTGCACAGCCCTGATCCTGCAAGCACCACGGCAAATAACAACGGCACGGTATCGAGCTGACAACTGATTCAAAACGCAAGCAAGAACAACAGCGATTTATAAAACAGGGAGAATGCGTCGAGCAATCCCGGGCACTGTGCTACAAACTGTGTTTATTATGTTGCTGAAAAATACCGCCTGTCGAACGTTACTTTAAAAAACGAATTGCGGCTTACATATTTAATAATAGTATGAACTGAAAAAAAAAATATTCAGTACACTACAGTACTTATAAGTAAAAACGTCGATACGTAATGCATTTGATCGCATTATATTGTATTATATTTGATTTCGTATGTGCTCGTGAATGTCTTTTTTTCTGTTACCGGTATTTAGAAAAAGAAAAAAAAACTTTTAAATGCCATTGTGTACTGTGTTTTGCATATTTATACAGTTTTCAAAAGTATCTAAAAACGGTAACTTTAAGTGTATGTTTATGTATCTCTGTACCTGTTCCTGCCGTTGCCCTGGTAACCGGCGCCACCCCACAACATCAGCTCTTGCTAAAGGCTCATGGGTAAGAGAAAACACCCAATCGTACGCATTGTTACTGCTTAGCAAAGGAGCCTGGGATGAGCTCCTCAAACCCGCTTCCCTTCCACACTGCAGCCCAGCACTCCAACCACTGAGCTACTGAACTTCATTCCTTTCCACACGAGATTATTAAAGATTCGCATTAGTATTATGATGATAATTAAGTATTTTTAAAAATCTGTTTTAGTAATTGCCTTTGCAGAAAATCTTCAAGACTTTTCTCTAATTTTAAAACTGAGCGGCCAGTTGCATACAACACTTTAAGTTAGATTTCCTCTTTAGTTCCTTGAGTTGACGGGTGTGTGGCACAAAGCAGGGTAAACACACCCTTAAGTGTGCCAGCCCCAGGTATTGAACACAAGAAACTGTTTGTGAAAACGCAATGTCCATCACTTGCAGATCTCAATTCGGGCCGCCAGGGGGCTTGCATGCTCTCCATTTGCAAAGAATGCTTGTGTGGAGCACGTGACAGGGCGAGTGTACAAAGATCGGGGGGGGAGGAGCCAGGGATGGCTGACGTCACAGGCAGTGCTAGGAAGTATAGGCTGTGTTGTCAGCCCAGTGTCAGTCTGATGAAGATTGGCATTCAGGTAAGCTGTCATTCATTTTCAATGTCAGTGCACGGACTAGACTAACACCGCGGCGTCTGTTTTTTTTTTTTTTTTTTCCTTCCTCTGCTCTCATTACAAAAGGCAGGACATTATTCATACAGACAGGGCTAGGGAAGAGAGGGCGGGAGAGAGAGGTAGAGTGAAGAGAGGGAGTGAGAGAGCATGTAAGAGAGCATGTAAGAGAGACAGAGAGAGAGGGAGGGAGGAAGAGAAAGAGAGATCGTGGAGAGATGTTTGTTTGTTTGTTTGTTTACACTGGCCGAACAAAAAGGCAATCGGATCTGCACTTGAAAACATTCGATGGATTATTAGGAATTGTAATAATTGTTATTAGTTATGTACTGTTTGTGGTTACTGGTATTGACTGAATTCCTAGAACATTCCCTTACATAGTTTTTTGCTCATCGTTTCTTCGGAAAGCGAGTGTTTTCGGTCGACATCAGCATGGTTTTCTTGTTTTTAAACAATGCAGATGCGTTAACTTGCGGAACAGTATTTATTTTTTTTAGCGTGGGACGCCAGGCGTTTGTGTTTGTGTGTGTCTGCGTAATATTTGCATGGTACCGCTATTATTGTTTTTACATATAGTTTTTGTAATCACAGTAGGGTATGTAATGCATATTTGAGTTTGATTTCAAATACTTATTTTTTTCGTTTTATTTAGAAATGTTTTGGTATTTAACTTAATGTGTTTTTTTTGTACAGTTAAGAAATAATACGTTTTATTCTACCAAATTATCAACGGTGTGCTGCTATAGTTTATTTCTCTTTTTGTTTTGTATTTGTTTCAAAATTTTGTAAGAGTTTTTTATTCTTTATTGCATAGAGTTCGATGTTGTTTCTAGTGTGTTTTTTTAATTACATTTATTTTATTCCAGTAGCATTGATCTCACTTCTTATATAAAGCCGTTTTGTATTTCATTAAAAATTGATCGTTGCAAATGTTGCTTTTGTAACTTTTTACTACGGGTTTCCATTTATTTATTTGTATATATATATTTTTTTGTATAGTATTTGATCATTTGTGATCACCTGTTTTATTGTTAAGGGTCATTAATGTGACATTTAGAAAAGAGAATTACATGTTTCTATTTAGCATTATTGGGAATATAAATCGATGTTATCATAGCAAAACATTCCGATAAGGATAGTGGTTTAGTATAATATGATAAGTATGAATGTTTTAGTAAACTTTACAAAGTATTGCAGAAATACTATATATAAAATAGTTTGGAAACTATAGGAGTAGAAAGGGGTGTGGTCCGGCACACCTGATCGCTATTTAAATGTTATTTCAATTTAAACGTGACACTGTGTCAAAAGCAATTCCCGTTTTGTATTGCTGTGTGGGCAAGTCACAATGGTTTAAGCCCCGAGTTAGGGGTTTTTATATAACAAAGCTGCTTAGTTCCGTTGCACCGAACTGAAAGTTTAACTTTGTTTAAAATAAACACGTTTTGAACTATTTCCTCCGTGGCTGCTATCTAGTTTAAACTTTGTAAAGTACAGGTTTGGTCACAGATGTGTGTGTGAAATATAATCATCCTCACGGAGTCATACGAAATAAAAACTGTATTTGCAGCCGGCTTGCTTAACAGGCTTTGCTGTTAACAGGCTATGCTGGAGTTTGTTTGACTTTGCTGAACTATTGTGCACTTTCTGTTTCTTGTCGACTGCTAGAATGCACTTTTCTTCTTATTTTTTTGAATACTGTAAAATCACGAAGTTGTGTATAATTGAAATATCATTTAAAGCCTTCCCCTGATCTGTAGCCATAGCTTATTGTCTGTCTTGAACATTTATAGGACTTTTTATTTCATATAACTGGGAAGGACACGCCGGCAACACTTTCAATTTAGGGTTAGGCTACTACTCCTAACCCATAGCCTATTGCACCTAATACAATAGCCTTTGCGCTAGAGAAGACCAGCATATTGCATTACTGTATAGGAACCATGAACTTTGACAAGATATTTCAATACAACGTTAAACCACCAATAAAACCTAGTCATTATTATTACTGTCAGTGATAGAAATTGCTGAATAGAGTTTATTTTTATAGGATGTATATATCGCTAAACCTGAGCGTAATTTCAAATGATCTGCAATCTCATAATCAAATAAATAGTGAAATGTGTCCTCATTATTAAATGCTTGTGAGGAGGCTGAATTCACCACACATCAGCATCGTCAGTGTTTTGAAATATGGTACTGAACCCAAAAGCAAATGTAGTCCCCGTCCCTCTTAGTGCTGTGGAACTCTGTGTAACACGCAGCGTTTCAGAAACAGTTTCTAATGAGGTGTTATTTCTGAATGAGTGTGTACCTGGCTTCACCTGTAGATGCATTATAAGTTAAAGAAAGCCAAGAACAAAACAGTTACATTGCAAAAAACAAAGCACAGTAAAACAGTTTGTGTAAATGAATGCCTAGGCTGAATCCAACCCCTGAGTTAGCTTCGTGAATAGGGCCCATGGTTTTCTTTCATAAAATAATGTTGCACTACAGCAAAAAAAAGGTTAGACTGGACCTGTGCTTCAAATCTATTTGTGCTGTACACTAGATGTATACAAATCCTATTGGGATATGGTATATTTAATGCACCGTACAGCAGATCCCTTTGACAGTGTACAGTCCCAGTATGGGAGGATGCACAGTAAATGGAATCATGTTGCAGTGCAGACAGTCTATGTGTCTCAGTCCTTGCTGTTGCTGCTCCTGAGTGAGTCACTGTTTATTTGTCATGGCTGCTTTATATCCTGTGGGATCCTGCTCTGCTGTCTGCAACACAGACAGAGCTGCTGTTTGCCAGCCTTCATTCTCCACCATGCTTGCCTGCTTTCTGTTTGTATTTGGGTGTGCCAGGGTTAGATCTCTGTTCTGTCAGGCAAAGACAAGGATGGATGGGCAGAGAACACAACAACCATGTTTGCAGTATTCCAATCCATCAGTCTGTCTGTCTGTCCGCCTGTCTATCTATAGAACTATCCATCTGTCCAACTTATTTCGTTCTTTTGTTCATTTTGTCTCTGTCTTCCTATCTGTCTATCTATAGAACTATCCAACTTTTCTCTGTCTGTCCAACTGTTTTTGATCAGTCTGTTTGTCAGGGGCATTTTAAGTCTGGGGTTGTGGGATCCAAAAATGGGATGGAAAAATGTGCCCCCCAATATTATTCATAATCCCAGTCCAACCTGAAATATGAATGCTAAATTAGCTGTACAAATTTAATGAGAAAAAAATTCTGATTCATTTACTGAGACCATTGCTAGATGTCACTGTGTATTTGATCAGTTTGGTGTTTTCTCACAGGGAACAATTGGTACTTCTCTTAAAGCTACAGTGCTTTTTTTTCTTCTAAACGGTAGAATCATTTCCCCCTTTACTTTGTTTAAGATCCTGTGCCTCAGTTTCATTCTTCAATTTGAAACATGCAGATCTCTCAAGGCAACACAGTGGAAGTTTCTGTTACTTCCTGGTCTCTAATCACTTCAGGTGTTCAAAGTCACAGCATCAGATCATGTGACCTACAGCAACGGTACCAGGATGTAACAGTTTATTTATAGTGCTGTAAATATAGTTGCATATCCTGAATTAGCATAAACAAAGTCAGTTAAGAAACCAAATATTGGAAGCACAATAAAGTAATAATAAAGATAATAATGTATTTTAAAACACTGGTTTCGCTGGATGTTTCATTTTCCCTGTTGGTTATATTGCTGCATTTGGCTCCACACTTGGCCATTGTACCTCACAGCGGCTTGAAGGGTGACACTGCTCTGAAGTGTAGAGGTCTCAGATCCTGTGAATACTGTGTTTATGAGCAACAAAAAGTAATGCGGATTAAAAAGGAATACAATATTTCTGGTTAAAACAAAACCATTGCAATCCTCTTCTGCAGATTTGCCATCGTCATGTTGATTAGGTTAGGTCAATCATGGTTTAAAAAAAAAAAAAGCACAAAAATACAGACTCTGAAGCGGCCTGCTGCAAATCTCTTTTTTTTCCCCCGTAGAGGATTGTTTTATCATATTTTTAATGCATGGTTTTGTGCCGCAGATAAGGGATAATGCAGATTTAAATGCTCTTGCTGCTGGGAGCCTAATTGATGATTTGTATCGTGGGACAAGGTAGCCCCCAGGCCAAAACAGCAAATACGAAATAGTGAGACATCATTTACATATTCCAGTTGACTTCATTTGTCTGTTTTTGTTATTTTGATGCAGTCATGTGATTCATACATCTAATTAGACAGGGAGTCATTTTCAGCTTCCTTGAAACCGAAAGAGGCAGAAACACTATTATTATTATTTATTTCTTAGCAGACGCCCTTATCCAGGGCGACTTACAATTGTTACAAGATATCACATTATACATTATACAGATATCACATTATTTTTACATACAATTACCCATTTATACAGTTGGGTTTTTACTGGAGCAATCTAGGTAAAGTACCATGCTCAAGGGTACAACAGCAGTGTCCCCCACTGGGGATTGAACCCACAACCCTCCGGTCAAGAGTCCAGAGCCCTAACCACTACTCCACACTGCTGCCCTATATAGGTTTGCGCAGAGAACTTGTGCACAATCTGTACAGCTATTTTATGTACTTATGCAATGTTTTTTTTTTTTTTTTTTTTTTAGCATAGTGCACAGTGCCACCTGCATGGTCAGATTATGTAACTGCAGCAAAGATATTCAATGTGTTTGTGCCCTTGTGTAAAAAAGACTAACATTATGGTCTTGGCTTCATATTTTACAAACGAATCCTGAAACTAAAGCATTCTCAAAAACATTAAAGCGTTAATTTGTCGAAGGTTAGATTATGGTTGGGGTCCATATCTGCAATAAAACAATAACTTAATTTTTTTTTTTTTTAAACTGTTTGAGAAATGTTTGAAAAAATTCAGTCCACTGTACTGTGTTAAGTGCAAAGTCAGATAATTTGCAGCACAAAATAACTACTCCCTCACAATGCGTGACTCAAAACCGGACTAGGTTTGGTCAGCTGTCCTAAGCAGAAAATAAATAAACCAGGGCGAGTTTGGCTTCAAACAAGGAGCCTTATATATATATATATATATATATATATATATATATATATATATATGAATATGTATATTAAATCAACAAAAACAAAAAAAAAAAAACAGGTGGACTCCCTCACTCGCTAACAGTTAGTGGTGGATAGAGATTTCTGATTACCTCCTCTGTGAAACAAGACCCCTATAGAACACACTCTGGTACTTGAAGAGGGTTTACCAGCACAGCCCCACCCCGCACACACACATACCATACTGGTACATTGGAGCAGGTCCAGGTTAAACATCATTGCACTGGGGTGGGCTGCTGATAGGATATCATTAACAGCTTGCTGCACGAAGCTAATGGAGACTTGCAGCAAACTGGTATATATGTTTCCTCTGCGTGCATTTCAAACAGGCTTGAGAGTTCAGCCCGACAGCTGACTGTCTGATCTCGCAGGCCACAGATCTGTACCGCAGTGTTCAAACCTGACGGGCCGATATTGTCCGTGTCTGCTAAGCCTGGTTGATTCCGATTGCTCTCTAAGGGCTGGCTGCTTCAGACTCCTGAAGGACTGGCTTGGTGTGAAAAGCACTCGCGGGAAGCATTGCTCTGCCTATTCAGCAGCTCTGTCGTGGAACAACCTTCATCTTGACTTCAGGAACATGCTTTCCGATATAACTCTGACACCGTAGACTTTCATGTTATAGATCAAGTTCATTTGCATTTTATATAATAAACACACACACACACCACACAGAACACCTCGGGTCAATTGCAGCGTACCATGTTTAGTCCACTTGATGGGTCTAACTAGTGGATTAAGCAGGTTCAGTCCACTTGACTGGACTAAAGTTAGTATACCTTCTAATCCCAATTGCAGCGTGCCAGAAGTTAATCCTCACAGGTTGATCATCTGCTAAATGAGATGAAACAAGATCACGATTGCAGCAGCGTACCAAGTCAGATTTGTGATGATCCTGTTCAAGTGGATTAACTTAGTACTGTGAAGGAGACTTGGTACGCTTGCTTGTCCTAAGCATTTACTGCTTAATTTTTTTAATTTATTTTTGCAGGCAGAGCTGCATTTTTCCCTCTAAAATGACAAACCTGAAAACTTTACTCTACATTTCTTATGTCCGTCATGTTCGGGCAGTCAGATCTCTGAGAACAAAGTCTCGCACAATATATGTAGGCCCTACATTTTAAATAAACTTTTTAATCATGTATCTCTGATACCGTTTTCAATTTAACGCAATTCAATTTCGGGTAATATGCTTTTAACTATAAACAACTAATGGTCTATTATCATGTGTCAGCAGCTGAAATGCAAGTACAGTCAGATCTGCCAGTTTGAAATGTGCACGAAAAAGATATGACATTTATTTTTACCTAAATATGTTTAATGTAATAAAAAGGCATCTTTCTTTTTGTACAGGTATGCATTTATATATTTATCTGATGCTGAATTCCACATGTCTGATGAATAAAGAAGAGTTTATAATCCTATCATTTTCGGATTGAGATATGAACATAATTTTCAATATTTTATCATGTAGTCAAATAAACTACAATTTGATATCGCAGAAGGCTACTGGAAGCCTGTAACAGAACAGTGTTTCATGTTAGGTTTCGAAATGGCACATTTTTCAATTTGTCAGTTTTTTGTTAAGTATATGGAAAACTACAAAGCGGTATGTAATTTAATATATTAGCGTAAGGTTATTCAGCAGGTTTCACTTTATGAAGCACAATGTGTTCATTCTACAGGGTGATGCAAAGCTTTTGGTCCTGGCTGTATGTTAGTCCCCATTATCTGTCTAACTTGTTCCGATCAGTTAAACCAATTACCAGGATCATGTTTGTTACGCTGCAATCAGGATTGAGTTAGTGCAGATTTGCAGGATTTTCTAGTCCACCTGATGTGACTGAATCACTGGTACACTGCAATTGACCCCTCAAAATTTGTCATTTATATTATTTATTTTTATTTTTATTTATTTATTTCTTAGCAGGCGCCCTTATCCAGGGCGACTTACAATTGTTACAAGATATCACATTATTTTTACATACAATTACCCATTTATACAGTTGGGTTTTTACTGGAGCAATCTAGGTAAAGTACCTTGCTCAAGGGTACAACAGCAGTGTCCTCCACTGGGGATTGAACACACGACCCTCCGGTCAAGAGTCCAGAGCCCTAACCACTACTCCACACTGCTGCCCTACCTGCATGAAAACCTCTGGGAGTGAGAATTTCAATTTTCAGTAATCAGTGATATAGAAACGATAGGCAATCGTGTGAAAATGTTCGAACACTTTGTGAAAATGTTAGACCACTTTGTGCTTCAATTAGACATCTTAAACAACTTCTAAAAGTCTCATGCATTTTACCATTTGTGGCTATGTTCCTTTTCTCTTACTATTTTAAATTAATTGCACGTGTTGTCTATTAAAGTCATCAATTAAATCAGACAATCACTAATTTGTCTATTTTGACGATTTTCAGTTACAGCGGTTTGATTTCATGTGCACAACGAATCAAAACAACAGAAGCCGTAGGGTGTTCTAATAGATGTGCACACTACTGTGAAAATAAAATAACTTAATTGAATTTTTCATCATGTACCAGAATATTTTACACAATGAGTATTCTAGTGTTTTTATTGCTGGTATATTCTGTAATGATAATTATAGTAAATAGCATATATATTTATATGTAGTGTAGTTAAAAGTATAGAATAAAACATGCAAATTACTGTAATTAAGTTACTGTACCTATTAACTATAGCACGATTTAGGGAACTTATCATTGAGGGGGTCCAGAATGGAGAAAATCGAATTATCTAATTGAATTATAGTTTATAAGCAGGCATCACAATCCTTATTGTCTCAAAAAATTCCAAAAAATAATAAGAAACAACTAAAGGCTTTTTTTTTTTTTTTTTCAAGCTCCTAAATTAAATGAAGATGTTTGTTTCTGGTCTGGTGCGTTTTTTTCCTTTCCAGGCAGCTATTACTTGAAGGGCTCAGTTTTACAGTATTGAGTGTTTTTACTAAGTTTTGTCTGCGTTGCATGATGAAAAATGAGCCTTTTCTCATCGGACCATTCTTGCGTAAAGATATGATATATTTTCAAATTCAAAAAAATAATTAGGTGTAGGAATGGAGGGTGAAGGATGTGGAGCGGTTTGGAGCTGTGCTGACACGTGGACAGGGTTTCGATTCATTCTGGCAGGACTGCTGCTTTGGTGTTTGTCTTTGGATACGGAATGCTCCCAATCTCAAATTGAGGGGAGAGGAGAGGAGAGGAGAGGAGGGGAGGGGAGGGGAGGGGAGGGGGAGGGGGAGAGAGGGGGAGAGAGGGGGAGAGGGTCCCAGCCCAGAGCATTCCTTTCCAGGCTGGAAACACCGTATTGGGTGGGGTATCAATATCATAAACCAAAAATTAAACAGTGGAAGGACTAAAGTTAAGAACTATAGGAGCTCACACAATATCCCTGCTGAAAATAATACTGTTATTATCTTAGAATGTGTGATATCAATGTACCAGTTTTTCATAATTTTTCTCGGCGTTCTCATGTCAGCTGGTTGTTGAATTTGCTGTCTGTTATTTGCGAGGACCTTGGGCAAGAGGAAGAAAGTTCAAACACAGCATCGTTTTAAAACATTGAGAAGGGTTTGGAAACTTGACAGGGTCCTGACAGCACGGTTTCCATAAGATTAAATGAAAAAGTGCACAGTGGTTTGTAGGTTTAGATTTGCCTTGAAGTCCATATGCACCAATACAGTTCAAACAAAATTATAATAAAGTTAATCTTTCCCGTATAAGGTTTTACGATGAGAAAAAGAGCAGAGCAATAGGCAAACAGTTTGACTTTCTTTGGGTTTGGGTTTGAAATTCATCAAAGATTAGGCTGCAGGGCACTTCTCGGCCAGGGACCAGCATAGGAAACCTACACCAAAAATTCCACTAATTCCTTGCATATTTCTGATCTCTGTGTGAACTGTGCAGGGAGAGCTGAATGAAAACTCCTGCATCCTTTCCAATACAGAGTACCCCATAACTTAGAATCGCACGTGTGCATTCACATTCAACTGTGTGTATATAGTTTGAGAAAAAGGAAAACTGCTGTGTACCAAAAATGGTCAATAAGAAAAAAGAAAAAAAAAAGAAAAAATTATATTTCAGGTACTTTAAAAAGGTAGAATAATTGATTACAAATCAATTATTAGGACGTTTCCGACTACAAGTCCTTCATCGGCTGAATACAAAAAAACAGTGCTTTAAGAAGTTGATAAAAAACAAACAAGTAGTCTTTTAAAGAAAATTCCAGAATGATGATGATGATGATGATGATGACGATGACCTCAGAATAGAATGTTCATTCCAAATGGCTCCAAAGTGCCTAGTTTGAAAACATATATATGGGACTTAGACACAGTAATGTCCCTCATATTTACAAATAACTCTCGGACCATGTTCTTAAACTTGGAGGCATGTTCATATTTATTTAAGTGCCTTGCTTTGTTCAGTGAAGGTCAGATGCACAGTAGAAATGCAGTGGTACACTACATATAGTCTGTGCAATACTGGGTTGACTGGTCATCGAATACAGGATGTCCTCTTAATCAAGACCTGGAAAACTAAAGCAGAGAAACACAGAAATGACACGCTACCACTCAAGTGGAGCCCTCCCGCGCGTCCTCCAGCACACTCGCGTTGAGCCTAGTTCACTAGTGTAATGCATTAAAAAGATCTTTCTGGCTTCATTTCCTGCCGTTTTGTGTATAGTTCATCAGTAGCTAACTGTTTCTTGTGTGGCACAATCTATCCCTTTTGGTGTGTTACTGTGTAAAATGTTATGTAATGCATTTAAGTTGGTTAGTTGTTAAAACAAACAAAAAAAAAAAAAAAAAAGACATTGCCATTATTGCTAGCAGTTCCAATCTCAGCTAGGAGTGTGGCACTCCATCATTCAGCCAATCAAAGTAGTAGGCAGGAGAGTGGTAGCCAATCGAAACAGCATAAAGCAGCGTCAGTCACATCAGCCCAACCAATAGCCAATCATACCTGGTAAGTGCTATTCATAAAAGGATTGTAACCTGAAAATTGAAAAGGTACCTCATTCTGAACTCTTAACAAAAATAAAAATATCGTACAAGTACTGGAAAGGTTAACAGAGAGAGGAGACATTATGGCATTGCTACAGGTACGCCTAAATGTGATTCCTGCTGCACAGAGCATTGGCAAGGCTACTGCTCTGGACTTGATAGACTACATGTTAGAGGCTAGGTGTGTAGCTATGTGGAGTACAGCTGATACCATAATCTGAAACTAATGCACTGTACATGATTGGTATGTCAAAGTAAAATCTACTATGGTGCTATTTCAATGAAGTGCCACTGCACTGCAATTGGAAAGCACTTGGTAATGGGGCAACTGCTGTAGTACTTGAAATTGCCAGAGTAGCTCTTACGAGGAGACTGACTGATATCTTGAAACAGTTGAAGGGAAGCGCACTGTCTCAGCCAGTCCAACGACATGCTGGCTGTCTGTACAAACCGTATGTTTTACGGGGGCCTGTGATCTCCGCTCTGTAGGGTAAACCGCTTGTCGGCTCTGATTTGGGCTGTGGTAATTCTTCTGGTCTCCACAGCTTGTCGTGGTTGCTTTTCATTGACGACTGGAGCTACAAAGTCTTTCTTGCCTTATTTGTGAACAAATTTCTAGGGCTAAACCGGACGGCTTTTTAAAAGTATACAGAACTGTCCTGTGAGAATTGAATTTTAAAGTAAAGAAAAAGACTTTACCTTTCAGTGATGATTTCCCAGTAAAGCCTTACAAAACAGAACGTTTGTTTGTTTTGTTTTTGGCCTGCTAAGATAAATGAACCTGCAGCTAGAGTTCTCTGCGTCTGACCTTCAGTTCTGTCTGTAACGGGCAGTGCTGTGTTATACACTGCTGTTACAGATCCTGTCCTGTCCCCTGTCAATGAGCTGAGATGAGATCAAATGCAGACGAGCCCGGCTGTTTTGCACAGTGGTTAAAATGCTTGCTTGTGGTACGCAGGGTTGCCGGTTTGTTCGCATTTCAAAATAAATGATTTTCTGGTACAGTGGAAGTTCATGTTGGCATCGTTGGAAACTCCTGCACATTAAGTTCAAGAGGTACTTTCTGGTCCTTCTACTGAAAAGGAAAACCTTTACGTCAAGCAATCCATTACTACTGTGCACAGAGAGACAATGCAGTTTGCATCAGTGTAGCCATCACTGCCATTTTGTCTCTTAAGCTTTCCGTGTCAGTTTAATTAGCAGAGAGAACGAGACTAATTGCGAAACAGAATAAATTACAAAACAACCCACCCCCCACCAGCTCCCCTAATACCACCAGTCATTAGGAAAACAGAGCTCTCAGAAGACCACTGAAACTGAACCCTCAAACCCACCCACCTATCTACCCACGAGTGATTATTCCACAGGGAGTGCAGAACGAGACCGCAGTGTTCTCTTTCCCCAGCTCTAAGCAACAAACATCCCGCAATCAGGGGGCCCTTTTTGTAGCAGTAGCTTTTAATTCATGGCATCATTAGCATGAGTTGTAGGGTGCTGAGACGAGCGAGGAAAGGGAGGGAGGCAGGGAGGCACAGGAATACACAGAGAGATAATAGGTAATTATCCCAGATTGTTTGTAATTGTTGCCTCACGGCTATGTCTGATCTGCATTCGGGATGGGGAGAGGAGACGAAACACAACCCCTGCCGTTATTATTACGATCTGAAGATATATACGGCTACATTTCTTATTTTGATTGTCCTTGCTGAAGGTTTAGCAGTGTGTTCAGAACAGCAGAATGGTAACAGACTCTTTGTTGCAGTACCGATAGTAGGAACTAGTAAACCATCGCAATTCCATGGCACTGTATTAGTATCAGGCAGTTCGCTACTGTATCAGGACCACGGTCTGTGCCGTATTTGTTCCAGTTTTACCTTGTTGCCCTTGCTGGCTGGTAATGGTCCTGATTGGGATTATTCAGAGTAATGGTATATTATAATGGTATCCAAATGGCTGTGTGGTCCAGAGGTTAAAGAAAAGGGCTTGTAACCTGGCGGTCCCTGGTTCAAATCCCACCTCAGCCACTGACTCATTGTGTGACCCTGAGCAAGTCACTTAACCTCCTTGTGCTCCGTCTTTCGGGTGAAACGTAATTGTAAGTGACTCTGCAGCTGATGCATAGTTCACACACCCAAGTCTCTGTAGGTCGCCTTGGATAAAGGCGTCTGCGAAATAAACAAATAATAATAATAATAATAATAATATATGCTAGTAGCCTGTACATGGCAAGAATATAACTATACGCACTGCTGCTCCTCCTTAGGTCACTGTACTGTCGTGGCTGAAGATGCTTGTGTGTAAAATCATTGTTCTTTAGAGACACTGTCAGCTGGGCTCAGGCGTTGGATCGGTTGCAGCCAGACCGCGGGGTCTTGCACACTGACAGCACACATCAGAGCTCTCAGCCAGCAAAATCACTGGAGACAGCGCAGACCCCGCCTGCAGGCTGCACAGGATCCACAGCTTTCAACATCTACAGCTCAAACTAGAGGATGGACGCTTCAGCATCATTCACATTCAAGTGTGCAAAACGGAGCAAGCCGTAAATGTGGTTTATGGTGAGAGGCAGAGCTGAGGGACTAGGAGGTAGAGTGTCCAAGTGCTTAGATCTGAGGGACTGGGAGGCAGTGCGGCCTAGAGGTTAGAACCAGTGGACCGGGATGCAGTTGACAAGAGTCATTTGGGGTCACATTTGACCTTGTTTTTCCCTTCGTGTCAGATACCACAGAACACTGGTTTTGACAACCTGTGAGACAATAGCTTGCTGTTTCAGCTAGCGATGCCTTTACCACACAGCTTTGGAACAAGGGTGTTGACAGTTCTTTGCTGAAACTGAAATGTAAACAGCTGTTCTTTAAGAGGTCTGAGTCAGGGGGTTGGTTATATTGTCTCTGCAGCAGTTTTTAGAAAGGCGCCGGCTCCAGGGTTTATACTGTAGCCTGTCCGAAGTGGTTAAGAATGTTACCCTCCTACCTTGTACAGTAAATGCCAGTGCTCCTGGATCCAGAGGCTCTTAGCTTCTAGTGATAATGACCGTGAAAAGTGACCTGTAAATGGAACGGAGTGCTGCTTGCTCGCTCGCACCTGCCATGTGATTTTTATTTTGGAGCTGGGCTGTTTAACAATCTGGCTCGTGTCTCTGGCTGTGTACGGGAGCCCTGCTGTGAAGGTATTTATAAACTGTTCCAGACATTTAATACTGCCGAACCTCAGATCAACACTCCCCTCTCGGCTTCCACGCTCCCTTAAAGATGCCATGTCCCTGCACAGTGACTAGGGGCGCGGTTAACCCCTTCCTCTACACTCGGTGTCCACTGGACAGGGAGGGATAAAGGAGCACACTTTGACGTTACAGCCAGGTCTGTTTCTCAGCTTAGCCTGAAAACTTTTTATTCCTCCAATGTAAAAGTAAATCATGTGCTAAATATGTTAACAGAACTATTGCTACTTTGAAATGTCACACATTTTTGCTCTGGAATAAAAACTTTCACTCTGTGAATCAACTGACAATTCGATAATTTTTTTGTAGTATTTTTGGCTCGGTTCCTGTTTTTTAAAAGCTTCTTTCTTTCAGATATGTGTAGAAAATACAGATTAGTGGCCCTATTTTGAAGCAAATTGAAAGGAGAATGTTTGGAAAAGAATAACACAAAAAATCACTGATCACAGCGTTTTAAGATGTTTGCCTTTTTAAATGGGAATTTTATAGCATGTATGGGGGCCTTACATTTTTTTTCTTTTTTTTAAATTTAGTCGTCGCCAATGGATTTTTTACCCCATTTTTTCCCAATTTGGAATCACCAGTTCTCAGTCCAACGCATCAACCCCCCGCGCTGACTTAGCGAAACCGCGGCAGACACACGCGTCCTCCGAAACGTGCCCTGCCTAGCCATCTTTTTTCACACTGCAGGTCCACAGCGAAGCCATCAGACCTGTATTGCCGAGGACAACACAGATCTGAATGGCTCCACAGCAGGCCTGCAGGCGCCCTGCCGGTCACAGGAGTCGCTGGTGCGCAGTGAACCGAGTATTACCCTGCCGATCTGAGCCCTCCCCACCCTGGCGGTGCTTGGCCAATTGTGCACCGCCCGCTGGGAACTCTCGGTCACGGTCGGCAAATGACATAGCCTGGATTTGAACCTGCGATCTCCAGGCTGAAGGGCGCATCCTGCACTCCACGCAGAGAGCCTTTACTGGATGTGCCACTCAGGAGCCCCGGGGGCCTTCCATTTTAAGTTTGATACAGTATAGCCTACGTGAAGAAAATATCATAATGGTCCTGTAGTATTCATAAAACTAGGCAATTCTGGAAGAGAATTTCATAGCAGTGTAATATCATAAAATACTCATTTTCATCAGCGCTGTGGATTTTATGCTAAAGAGTATCACAAAGGCTTGTGACCCCCCCCCCCCATGTTTCATTGCTCGACTCCCAGGACAGGAAGCTCCCAGAGTTTGTCCTGTCTGTGTAAAGAGAGGGAGGTGAGGGGGGGGGGTCCTTGCTGTGAAGGGCTGGCAGCTCTCCAAACAGCACAGCTGTAAGTGAAACAGCATACAAGCCTGGGCCGCGCCAGCCAAGAGATTAGGGGAATGGCGGAGTGTTTCACACAGGCTATAAATACAGGCATACCGTGGAGAAAGATCACTAGAGTGAGGAAAATACAGAATTAAATGGTACAGAGTGAGGGATATTGGCGATTATAGTAGGAGGCTGTCTTGCTGTGACCTAGTGGTTTGAGCTGAGGGACTGGGAGGTAGTGTGGCCTAGTGGTTAGAGCTGGGGGACTGGGAGGCAGTGTGACCTAGTGGTTAGAGTTGAGGGACTGGGTGACAGGGTGGTCTAGTAGTTAGAGCTGAAAGGGAGGCAGTGTAGTCTAGTGGTTCGAGCTGTGTGACTGGGAGGAAGTGTGCCAGCCAATATTAAAGTTTCACCAAGTATACGGTATGCTAATTACTTTAGTATACTGTACATATTAAGAGTATTATATTAGTCTTCTAGTACACTTACACATATAAGATTTTACATGAAAAATGTATTCTGGGTGTATCAGAAATAAACGATTTCAGGTGAAAAGGGGTTAACTGGTGATAATCGACTTTCAATCAACGTCTTTTCTTTTTTGTAACCACTTTAAGCTGCAGCTGCTTTAGCTTTTCTTATGAATACGTTTGTGTATCAAGGGGTTCAGCAAGGGCGGAATGTTTTCAATAATAAATCTAGTAATAGGGACAGTGGCGTGCTGACTGGCTGTGCGGGATCACATGGGCAGGCTGGCAGCTGGCTGGTTCGGAGGCTGACACAGCTGTTTCTGTCAGCTGTTCACTCATTTACTGCAGAATATCAAACCCCTACGACGCTGGACTGGGGGTTCTGTTACTCCTGCCGGAATCAACTGCATTGTCTACGGAATCCTTCCTAATGCTCCTGAATTCCAGTCATCCCGCCATGGAGCTCTTGTGCCGGATCTGTAGGCAGCACTCCAATGTTGGCCCATGTTTTGAAGTCTTTGGCTATGCATGTGCTCCAGGTCAAAGTGTGGATTGGAGTGCCCTCTTCTAGCTGATTTTTTTTTTAAGTTAAAAGTTCCGATCATCTCTCAAGTAATGGTGGTTTGTGAAGGCAGGAGCCTGATCCTGCAGAAAATTCACTTTAAAAGCTGTAATCTTGGCTGTTTTTCAGAAGTGCAAGCTATCAAGTTGCCACATCCGCCATTTTGAAGAATTCAGCCTCAAACTAGAGTCATGTCCTGGCAACACACCCCCACACCCCCCACACCCCAGACACCCCAGACACCCCAGACACCCCCACCCCCCAGACACTTGGATTCGCTTAGACTGGGGAGATTCCTGGATTAGAAGAGCAAAACTATGTTAATGGCTACTGTGAAAAAAATATTAAACCCCACATCCCTACAGAATGACTTCAAGGACCGTATTTTAATTTCCTAAGAGGGATGAAGCATTTTTTTTGTCATAATGTCATTAAACTAACAAAACGATAATTTAACTGATTCCACATACCTGCAACCAAGTTATATCACAGCAGTCTTCTAATATATTGAAGTTTACTTTCAGAAGTGGTTGCAAACTTTACACTTGCTTACACACACACGTGCGTGCGTGTGTGTTCTGTGTATGATTGTGTGCACCTCAGTTTATGTGGGCTGTGCATTCATGTTTAACAATCTCCATGCAATGCATAGGAAACACTTTATCACAATTCATAATTGTGGCGACCCATGCCCCTCAATGCAAGGTCTGCAGTGAAGATAGCCATACACGGCTGTGTGTGTGTGTGTTTGAGTATGGAGAGAACAGTTTACCTCCAATAGGGAATGAATTACACTCCATGTGAGCCAAAACAGTGTGACACTTAAGCCGGCCCCTGCTTTATGGAAATGAAATTATATCGTAATGTCACTTTATTAGAACAGAAAGGCTATGAATAAAAATTAGCCTGTTGTTGTCACAGCAACATGAAGCCTGAAACCTCTCAGTGTGTGTTTTTATTGCTGAAACTGGACGGGGGGGGGCTGCAGCAGGGGATTGTGGGAACTGTTATTTCACAAGCTTCACTCGCGTCAGCGGTACAGGAACTGCGTGTTGATTGGTCCTCAGAGGGATATTTGTTTTTTTCTATGCGTGGAGTATTTTTAGCACTAACATTGTCTTCAATTGATTTTCGTCCACCTCAGAAATCCTTGTCAGTGCCTCAGATCTCTGTTATCCAGATGTTAGATTAAACTAATTGCATCTTTCTCTAAATGAACTTCCCCCTAAAATTACTGGAGTACGTTTTCTTTACAGTTTATTTTCTCTGAATAGTGGCTTGGTGTATCGGACAGAAATTGTTTCAAAAGAGGTCATAGTTGAAGCTTGTATTGTTTTTAAACTGGGGATGTGTAAGCAAGTAATGCAAACATTGTGTTTTCTATAAACCTCATCATTTTGTAGCATGGATCGATATAGCTCTTGAGTACGATTCCATACATAGCTTTAGTATTATAGAGGTCTGTTTAGGGGAACGCACAGAGCCTAAGCGCAGGCAGCAAATCAAATTACATGTACAAAACGCTCTACTGTTATTTAAGAGCCTGCAGATTCAATACAGTCCAGTATGTGAACTCAGAACCGTGGATGATCTATGACCAAGCAAGTCAAATACACCATAGAGAACTCGGTACTGGGGATCTGAAAGCCAGCAAACGCAATACAGCAGGGTTTACTCTGGGGATTTGTGAGCATTCAAATCCTACGCAGTATAGAGGAGCTGGGGATCTGAAGTCAAGTCAGTGGAGTATAGGGAATTCTATACAGTGCTTGAGATCTGAGAGCCAGCAAATTCAATACAGACAGCTAACATTACTGGCCATCGTAGAGCAAGCAACTTCAATCTGGAGTTGTGAGTGCTGGGGTCTAGGAAGCGGGCAGGCTCACAGGCTGCGCGGTGCAGTGTGGTGGGTTGGTGCTGCAGGAATGCTAATGCTTCCTCTGCGGTTTGTTAGGAACACAGTGATTAGCCCTCCTGTCCCCCGGGGGGAGCCGCTCTGATTTATCCTACTATAATTTACTTTGACGTCAACAGGAAGAGCAGGCCTCTGGGGGGGGCTGCTGGTGAAGGTTGCTGCCGGCACTGAGCTCGGGGCAGCTGGGAGGATTATTAGAGGGCTGAAGTGTTTTCTGTCAATCTCACTAGCCCCAACGCCCCCTCGATCTGTGTTCTGTTAGAGACTGGCACCACAGTGACCCCTGCTGACGAAGGTGTGTTCTGTAGTGCCCCCCCCCCCCCCCCCCCCCCTACCCACCAGTTTCCATACTAGTTGTAATGTGTTACGGGCTATAGGAGGCATGATACTCTGCAGAAAGATACTCCGCTTCGAGTATGAGGCTGCCTGTGTTGTTGCGCTCTCTTCAATGGAAGAGGCTGAGTGATAACCCTGTTCTAAGTGTCCAGTGGGTTTACAGAGGAACCATGTGAGCGGTGAAATGATAACTCTTGCTCTTACCAGTCTCATTTTCTCTACAGCAATAGGATTGTAGGTCTAGCTCTGCTCTGTTTGTTTCTTTAAGACTTCTTTGTGCAGTAAGGTTATTAGTAAACAGCATGGGGTCACTATACACCGTGAAGGGGGGATGGATAAATGATCCCTTGCCAATACTGCCACCCCCCCTCCCTCCTCTCACACACACGCTGGGGCGCCACTGATCCCAACCCAGCGCAGCTCTCCAATGCATGGACACAAGATACCAGAGTATTGGAAGAGGAAGTGTGCCCAGGTTGTTTCTATTAAAACCTGTGTTCGACAGTATTCAGTATCTCCTTTATTTTTTCACAGGTGCTGCTTTTGAACAAGAAAAACCAAGACGTGCAATTGGTCAAAAGAGACCACTTCAAGGAGCTTGGATACGGAAAACTCAGTTGAGGAACGCCTGACCGTAAGTGATACAGAGTACGTTGATTTTTTTTTTTTGCCTAACTCTACACAACTTTGAGGTGTCTTTTGAAAGTAATACATTTTTAGTTTTACAAATGATAAAAATCTTTGTAAAATGAATTTGTTGCTAGTAGCGCAAGCCAGTGGCAGTGGTCTGTATTGAAAAATACACTGGAAGCTTAGCGTACTATTTTAAAGGTCGTGCTGCTGGAGTAGTATTAAAAGGTTAGCGCAGTGGTATCAAAAAACAGGATGAGAAGTACTTTATCTAATTGGGAGAGGGGCATGGGGAGAGGAGCAGTTTCTGATTGGGTCTGGGGCAGGGGAGAGGCAGTGTGATTGGGAGAGGGGCATGGGGAGAGGAGCAGTTTCTGATTGGGTCTGGGGCAGGGCAGAGGGAGTGTGATTGGGAGAGGGGCAGTTTCTGATTGGGTCTGGGGCAGGGGAGAGGGAGTGTGATTGGGAGAGGGGCAGGGGAGAGGAGCAGTTTCTGATTGGGTCTGGGGCAGGGCAGAGGGAGTGTGATTGGGAGAGGAGCAGTTTCTGATTGGGTCTGGGGCAGGGGAGAGGGAGTGTGATTGGGAGAGGGGCAGGGGAGAGGGGCAGTTTCTGATTGGGTCTGGGGCAGGGGAGAGGGAGTGTGATTGGGAGAGGGGCAGGGGAGAGGAGCAGTTTCTGATTGGGTCTCGGGCAGGGCAGAGGGAGTGTGATTGGGAGAGGAGCAGTTTCTGATTGGGTCTGGGGCAGGGGAGAAGGAGTGTGATTGGGAGAGGGGCAGGGGAGAGGGGCAGTTTCTGATTGGGTCTGGGGCAGGGGAGAGGGAGTGTGATTGGGAGAGGGGCAGGGGAGAGGAGCAGTTTCTGATTGGGTCTGGGGCAGGGCAGAGGGAGTGTGATTGGGAGAGGAGCAGTTTCTGATTGGGTCTGGGGCAGGGAAGAGGGACAGTATGATTTGGGAGAGGAGCAGGGGAGATGGACAATGTGATTGGGATAGAGCCGGGGGGAGAGGGACAGTTTCTGATTGGGATGGGGCAGACTGAGTGCGGGTGAGAGGTTCGGTCGCTGATTGAGTGAGAAAGCGGCTGGGTATTGAGCACAGTTTTCCTTTCAGCAGTGCTGAAGTGGCTGTCTCAATATATTCTCTGCTATAATCGTTCCCACCTACTGTCTCCCCCAGAGCCCCGTGGAGTATTGTTTTTCAGATAATTTCGTTTGCCCTAACGAGATTTTACTAATTAAATCTCCTCTCGGCTGGAGGCTCTCTCTCCTGTTGAGCAGAGTGATTGTTTGTGGATCTTTTTAAGACAAATAAACATTTTTATTCCGAAACCTCTGGGAGATTGAACGAAGAGGGGTCTGGCTCAATGCTGTCCGCTCCACTGGAATAAATCTACGATCCGGCCCTCGACCCTCAGTCTTTATAAATGTAACCCACGGTATATCTGCACTATAATTTAGCAGTTCTCCAGTGCCTTTCCCTATTTTATATTATGCATTTATCATAGTTTACCATGGTTTGCCATACTATTTGTATGTGCCATATCTCGTTTTCACTATGCTTTATTGCAGTTTGCCATGTTTTTACTATGCTAAACTTTTACAAGGGTTAATTCTGTCTGATACAGCCACAGTATATATTTCAAAACCAGTTTGCGAATGATTTTCTAAATCCAAACCTGCCTCAATTGGCGACCTAATCTAATCACCTGAACTGACCAAACCATGCCCCTTTTATTGTCCATGTTTAAAGCATTGCACTACAGTAAGAATCAAGCTTGGACGCTGATGTACTGTATGTGAGAGTCATTGCTAGAGCAGTGGAAAGCAGGGCGGAGTGTTCACATTGTGTGACATCAATGCTCTGTCGCCTGCACTTGGTGTTGAAAGCAGAACTGACCCTTGCTATTGTAAGCCGTCTCAGAGGGACTTGCAGGCTATTGTGGGAGCTGACCGCTGGCCTCCCTTCCTAGGAGCCAAACCTCTCGTGCCGTGCTCACAGAGGAAGTGCTTGGCGTATCTCTACCCAGCAGCCCCCAGCAGCAGCCACTCTCTCCTTACACTCTTTTTCATCCCCGCCATCCTGTTGAATTCTGGGGGGCTGCCCAGTGTTCTCCGAGGTGCCCCACCCCCACCCTGCCGCCAGCCCCGCGCTATCAGGTTTCTGCCACCTGTTGTGTGGCTTAGGGCAGCGTGGAGGGAGACGGGCGGGGGTGGTGACTGGCACTGTCCCAGTAGTGCATCCATACACTGACTTGCAAACTCGCTACTTTCTTAGTGGGTTTGGCCTCGCAGTAGGGTAACACCATACACAGTATCTCTGGTTTTCCTTGATTTTGTATATTAAAACACTTTTTTTACAGTAATATTGGGCACACTTCCAGAGCGTGGTGTTAACTGGTAGTGGTGCTATTTTCAGAGGCGTAACCATTTCAGGATTTCAGTATATACAGTATCAATAAACTGTGCTTTGGGCTGGGCAGCAAGCTTTCAAAAGCTGACTGGTTCCATAGTTTTTTATTTCCCCGGATCTTTTTGTGTATTTTGTCGATGTTTTCATGGTAAGGCATTTCTCTAGCTCCCTCTTTCTTTCCTTCACCAAGCACAATTCTAATTATGTTGATTTTATTCCACACCCCCACCACCCAATGGAAGCTTATTAGTTTTAATATTTTTTATTTATTCCCATTTCCTGGAGCCCCTGCCGGCATTTCCAATTACTCCTCGCTGTTCGGCTGTAATTGCCTCCCTGTTAATGGCTGCCAGACAATCGTGCTAAATGAGGTGAGGCCGAGAGGCTGGGAGACTGACTTCATTAAGAACTAATGGGATTTTATTGGGGGGACCGAGTATCCAGCGCATCACAAAGAGAGAGGGACCGGGAGGAGAAGCAATGAGGGAATATGGGTGCGATGGCTCTTTGCCTTTTAAGAGCGTCGATACACCATTTGAACACCGGGTGGCACTGTTTAATTTGCTGAAACCATATAATCATACACAGCCCAATGTCTATTCTACTGTACAGGTACAGTATGTATGGTCATCTATAATTATAGCTAATTCTGATGGAATAGGTTTGGATAGAACAAAGATCATTTATGTGATCAGTATTTCTTACCTTGGTTATCAGCCCTGTCATAGACATGTTTAAACTATTTATTACACTGTACATTCTAAACGTTCCAGTTTGGTGGATGAACGTTCCAAGGTTTCTAATCTGATATAGTGAAATAATGTTCTCAGTGGGATCCAAGCTATTGGCAAAGCCTGCTTGTCCTTTTAGAATTGGTCTGAAAATTGACCCTTTTGAGAATTGTAATTGCCGTGTATAGCAGTTCAAACTATTTAGTTCTCCAGCACTAGCTATGAAGATTTGCACTGAACATGCTGGAGAAATAAAAAAAAAAAAAAGCAGACCCCTTCAATTATTTGTGAAACCACTTCTGTTGTTATACCAAATCTCTGACCAGTAGCATGTGTTGGGTAGTTAACAAACCACACTCCTTGCTAACATTGAGGGAATCCACAGTGGTTCTTTGGACAAACCACAATGAAACTGTAGGGTTTAAACACGTGTAAAAGAGTTGAGAATATTGTACCTTACAGAGGAATTGAATTTGGGGAATTCGTATGTGGTTTGTTGTAACTCTTAGCTGCCTCTTCCTTCCTTCATTAAAGGAAATTAAAACTGTGTTTGATGTTAGCAACATCTCTTTCTCTGTCTCTCTCCCCCTCTCAGGGTAAACCGCCCATTAGTGCAGGGATCGTTACTGATAACTGTTTTATTAAAATGAGAGCCTGGTGTCCCGTGGCTGCAGCTTCACGCTGTGTCCCTGACGCTCTTCACAAACTTACACCCCTAGGGGGAAGGGGGGGCACGTAATTGGGCCCACATCCGATTGGAAGATTAGACTAGTCTTCTCGGCAAAATAATATAATTTACATTTTATATTCATAAGACCCAGGATGATTAGAATGTATATATATATATATTTTGGGTAATCTGTGTGTAGGAGATCATGGTTGGAAGATAATTGAAGTCACTTGAATAATCTTTCCAGCTTTAAGCTTGAATCACTTTCCCCGCTGGTAACTTTTCTCTCTCTCTCTCTCTCTCTCTCTCTCTCTCTCTCTCTCTCTCTCTCTCTCTCTCTCTCTCTCCTTTCCGCCACATCTCACTCTCTCTATCTCTCACTTATGTTTAGATTAGTGGTGTTGCTCTGAAGTAAAGCAGAGATAACACAAACAGACCCAATATGAGCTTTCCGTGGCACCCCACAAGCATGCCTCCAGACTGCCTCAAAGGGACCTCCCTCAAAGGGGACAAGGCAGCCATTCAGTCTTAGTACCCCACCATGCTGTATGGTTGTTTTGTGATGTGATGAATAAACAGAGACCTTTGTCCAGGGGTAAAAAGTGTATTAACCCGCTGCTCCATCTAATTTTTCTCCTCTCCTGATTCAGCATCTGTTTCTCCCGCTCTCCTAACAGCCTTTCTCTCAATTCAGATCAACTGTGCTTCATTAGCGTGACCCCAATTCAATCATGTGCAGTGTAAGGTTATTAGTACACCTATATGAAAAATGATAGTGTCCAGTGCAGGCATTGTAAAATGAACTTCTAGAAAGGGAACGCCAGAATAAAAGAGGTTTCTTCTTGCAATGGGAAAGCTCTCTGATCGGAATAGCAGATGCAGGATGTTAGGCACAGTTTGTCTGCTCAAGTTTTGGACATGGTGGCCCAATGCCACTAGTTTTGCTTTAACCTCTGGCTGCCAATATGTGTTCTTGCTCAATACCAGCATGTTGTTTCTTACAGTTTTATTTAACGGTAAATTGAAGTAAATTCTGTGTAAAAATGAACTCATCATTTCATTAAAAAAAAAAAATGGTGAAATCAAAAGTTTATTTTACTACAGTAAAACCAAGAAGATATTCTATTATTCTTGTAGTACTTCTTGTCCTATTTGTGTTTTTGAAGTGAGGTTAGGTACTGTAGCAGCACTGGAGGCCCAAAATGAGGCCTGGTCCCGGAGTAACAGCTGCATTGCAGCTGCCGGTGGCTCCTGCTGGGGGAGAGCGGCAAAACCCTCCGGGGTCAGAGCTATGGTATGTCGGTTTCCATGGCAACTGGCTGAGGGCCTGAGCTTCTAGAACAATCCCGCTACTCAGCCCAGGAATCCCCGTGCTTAGCTCAGCACAGGGGAATGCGGTACTCGCCAAGCGGGAGGAGAGAGACAGACAGAAAGATTGAGAGAGAGAGGAGTTGATTGTAAGAGGCTGACTTGGGCCTAACAAAACAGTGGTTGTCATGTTAACACCCCCCCAAAAAAATGGAGGCCTCTTGAGTCTCCAGAGCTCAGGACTGGCAAGCAATATTTTAAGGAGTAAAATTGATTCAATGGTCACAGTTGTGGTCTATTGTGTGTGTGTGTGTATGTGTGTGTATATATAAAACAAAAAGTTTATATCGAGATCACTATGCAAATGTGGTCAGACTGAAAAATCCCTTTTTTCAGTGATACATCTCACCAGTTAATTAATCTGAGCTGGGAATGTCTGGCCATCCACAGGACAAATAACTCCATCAAAACCAGACTGAAAACAGACTTTTCCTGCAGTTTAAAAAAACATACTGGAATTCAAACCTGTGACCATTTGAGCCTGGCATTGTCTTGGCATTGTAGAGCGAGAAAGTGTACCCTATTCACAAAACTTTAGGACTGTTTGAATTGAATAGAGTTTATTCAAAGCATCGTTTTTAATCTTTTTTTTTTTTTTTAGTATTGTCCATGCCTTTTAATAAAGACTTTGAGAAGAAAGAAAGAAACTGCTTGCAGGTATTTTTTTCTGATGAAGAGAAACAGAACAGGGGGGCTGCAGCGCTGTTTCCATGGAAACAGGCTTCCTGTAGAAAGGTCACTCAGACAGAGATTCAGGAAGGCACAAGAGGATTATTAGGGATTTGGCAGGAAGCAAAATCATTTTTATTTTCTTTTTTTTATTTAGGATGGCGGGGGCTAGTAACGATGAAAACGTTTGAATACAGAAATGGTGTCACTCTAAACGGTGAGAGGGTTTTTCTTGTTCGCCGTTGGAAGTCGAATTGAAAGGAGTGCAAGTTGCCCTGAACGGCTGCGTTCGCCTTTGTGCTCGTTGCTGATACACACTTGTCAGCCCCCTCAATTGCTGGCATTTCCGCTTTCCTCTCTTTCTCTAAAGTCACTTTAATTAAGTCAGGCGCGCCGGCCTGGCTGACAGAGATAATTAGAGTGGGTTTTAGACAGCACGCTCCTTAAATGTTGCTATATATATATATATATATATTTTTTTTTTTTTTTTATACAAAGCCGCAAATAAAGATTACGGATTATCCTTCAGTCTTGCTGTAACCTCCAGCCCCCTGTGAGAACGCAAGTAAAATCTGAGAAATCTCAAAAACACCAGGTTCTGATGTATTTGGAGAGCAATTAAAGTGAAAAACGCCTGGCTGAATTGTGCTGTTCATGCAAATTGTCTTCTGCATCTAGAGTTATACAGCAATAGAGAGGGGTAAGATAGCTGGGGTAGAACAAGAGTTGCGAAAGAGAAATAAAACAGGTGCTGTGAACTAGGGGTGAGCCGAAACTCGTATTTTCAGGGTAATTACCTTTAAGACATCCTGAAGTTGTTAGGTATTCATTAAATCCAAAAAGAAAAAGTGTTAATTACTCAACACGATACCATGCACTCCCTCTGTTTCCCTTGTTTACACAATTATTGACTATCAAGAACAATCTCACAGTGTTATTTAATATAGAACCTGTTGTGATCAAACTAAAACACTTTTGTTTTTATAAGCGGGCTATTTGTTTTACCTTTCGTGCTTTTTAATATGTTCACTTTCCTTAGAAATCTCTGCAGTGCACTGTGGGGTTGTAGTCCTGGGCAATATGTTATCTGTGATTAAACTCGCCAAAGAACTACCTATCCCAGTGTCCACAGCGGTAGCTCGAGTTTACATGAATCAGTTGCATTTTCTGCTTTTGCAACATGTTTTACTCAATTGTAAAGGTGAGGGAAGGACAGCTAATTAAGATAATTATTCAGAAAATATGAACATCAGCATGACCCTACCATGAGCATTCCGTTCCATTCCTTTCCGGTTCCCTGCACATAATGACCTCTAGAGCAGTTCGCTTTCAGCTCTCCAGTCTATGGTCCATTTTCATCTCTACAGCATGACAAGGGTTAGCAGAGCATTTTTTTATTTTTAAAATAAATCAGGGTAAGTAAAAGCTGAAGTTAGCCAATGGAGGATGATATAATTAGTTAAATACCAGCAGCGCTTCCCCCATCACTCATACACAGGCCTCCTATTGCAGGAACTTTGAGGAAATTCCAGTCTGTGTTAAATTGGGATTTATAAACTGTAAGAGTCTAAGAATCTTTGAGACATTATGAAAGAATTCCAGAGTCTAAATTAACCCCAGCGTGTTTTAAAATGAATATACCTTGTAACTCTTAAAAGATCGCGGCATATCCTTACATGTGATTAAACTTTAATCGCTTGCCTGGGGGGGGGGGGGGACATGGAATAACCCTTCTTCAAAATGCTCATGCTGATTTCACCTTCCGAGAGTAAAAAAAAATATATACATTTTTAACACACAGCTCCTGCTTACTGGCAGAACAGATTGTTGAGAGAGATGCAGCAATGGTGTATTGCTTCTAAAAGAACAGATTTACCCAGAAATATTACCGTTAAGGACTGTTATTCATGAAGGCAGACTGGAGGATGTCTCTCATTCGCTTTCCATCCTCTGTCTCGCTGTGCCTCTTCGGTGGAGGGTCCAAGCTGGGATAGTTAATAACTCAATAACCTGATTTGAGCCCAGGACACGGATCAAGCAGATGGCATCTCAGCGGTTTAAGTGTTAAAGTCTTTCGAAATTTGGCCAAGATTCAGGCAAAGTGATATGATAAATAAGAAACGCATTGTACAATTCCCAGTGTCTAATTCCAAACAGCCCTGTGTGTTGGCTCTGATGTTTAATAGAACAGAGTGAGTTGTTTTTTTTAGTATGTTTACTCATTATTCATAAAAATCAAATCCACTGACTATTCGCCTTCTCTCTTCTTGCTCTTGCATAGAATCGCTTTGTATGTCATTAGCTGTTTCAGCCATCAAGTTCTGGTGATTGTTTTAACCCATAACCTGCCCCCCCCCCTGCAATACCCTGCCTCAGTGGATGTGGTATTTCTCACTGATGTATTTCTTTCATTCACTGTTGGAGGACAGGTTAATGCTTACACTCTGATGTTCTAGCTGTCCTTAGAGAGAAGGCATATTTTAGAGGAGGGGTGCATTAAACAAAGGCCGTGATGACAAACAGAACATTATGTGCAAAGGGAATTGTACAAAAAGGAGAATACAGCAGTTCCGATAACTATTTCAATCTATACCATTTTGCTCTTTTAAAACGCATTCGAATGATCTACGTTTTCACACAACATTCAAATGACTTGTTTTCTGAATCTATGTGGAAAGAGATACCCAACCATTTCCCGTGCCTGATGAATAATTAGCCTGGTAAGCAGAGACCACATCCGTGGAATTCATTTAATAAGTAAAACCAATTCTCCAACAACGGTTTACGCTTCAAATAGTTTAAATGTACAACTGAAACGTTTGACTACTTGATTCAGTTCCTCAAAGGTCTGTGTTCATATGAGTTGTTTTTCTTGTCCTTAGTGGATTTTCATTAGGTGACTCAGTACTGTGATTGCCAAAGAGCAGACCTCCCCCTCATACACATGCATTTTTCTGTTTGCCTTGTATATGAAGAATGGCTTGCCAAGTGTGAGTAAGCCTGTCTGGAACAGAGGGAAACAGTACATGATTAGAAAACTGGGGGATACAATGCTCTGTCTATCTGTCTAATGGTGCTGGGCAGGATGCAGTGTCGCTGGGAAAGGTGCGAGGGGCTTCTAGACGTTTACCATAGTTAAAGCAAAGCTACTGTAAGTAATAAAGCAAAGGGAAAGCATGGCAAAGCATAGAATTGTGGAGTATATGGAAAACTACAAAGCGGTATGCAATTCAATGTGTTAACATTATTCAGCAGGTTTCATTTGACTGTGAAGCAAGATGAGTTAATTCTATAGGGTGATGGAAAACGTTTGGCCATAGCTGTACAGTGTACCATGGTAAGCTCCGGTAAACACATAGAATAACCACAGGCAAAGTATGGGAAGACTGCACAGTTACTGCAGATTTACTTGTAGAAGGGCGGGAGTCTGTTTTATCAGTCTTGCAGTTTTGGACTGTCCTATCATGCTGCTGGTATTGAATAGTCTGAGTTGCTGTTCTTCTGATGAGGTGTTTAACTGAGGTCCTGGGTACTTTATGACTGCTATGATTATGAAATCTGGGCTCTGTTCTGTAAAAGAAAAATATGTATTCTTTTAAAAAAGCATCAGTGAAAAATAGGTATAAAAAATTGAATAACATTTACTTAGTTTCTGTATACAGACTGCAATTTATATACAAGGTGCACTGTAAACCTTCCATAAGTAGTCCATAGGATTCTAGATTGTGTTTTTCCTTGGGCAATACGCAAGGGGTGCATGTTATACAAGAGTGTATATAGAGAACATTACGGTATATTCTTAAATGAGAACATAAATATAATTTAAACATAAAAGACTTATATCTGTTAGTCTACAGTTTTTATTCCCTGGGTGTTTTTAAAATAATGTTTTTCTGCTGAACTAAAGTGAAAGAGAAATGAGTTTCGTGGAAGATCTTGCCTGTCGGATGTTCAGTTTTTCTGCAGATGGAAATCGCTCTCTGGATGCTCGGTGCAAGTGTGTGTGTGTGTGTTAAGTGTGTCGGGGGGGGGGGGGCTCAGCCAGACAGCTCCCCTATCAATCATTGCTGCTCTGTGTGCTGTTGAAAAGCGCTCCAGTCGCCCACCCATCCAGCCTGCTGCTCAGGGGAGATCCGATATCTCCACAGTCTAATGCAGTCCAGATGCAGGGCTGCTCCGCACTCACAGGCACTCGGAGATCAGGGTACCAAAGCAGGCTAGCCAGGACCCACAGCCCCACCTTACACACACGAGAAGGGAGAAGTGTACATGGAGGACACACCATAAACGTGCTACAGTACTGCAGTTACTCCACAAGTGAGGGGAACCGAGTTATGGCTTTTGACTCCTCACCATGAATGAAATAACTAACCACAGCACTCTGTGAATGTTCATGGAGTGTTCCGTGTTATATAACAGGCACAATGTCTGGAAAAGAAAATCTGATTTAAAACCTGAATTAAACAGCCGAATTCTGAGAATTGCTTCCCTCGGAGCGAGTTCTGATACGATACACATAGAATTCAGTACTGGGAACTCTGAAACTAAATTTTCTTTCTGGGAAGGCAGCTTCCTGTGCAGTCCTGTGCACAGTTCATTATTGGGTTATGTAGCGCCCCCTGCTGTGAAAAGCAAGGTGTGCCAGAGTTCAGATTGGAGCACCTGTGGGAACTATAATGTACAAAAATATATTCAAACATAACCCTGTAACCGGGGGTTGATGCGCTGATATTGCATGAGAACAATTCAGACGTGTGAAGTAAGAATTGAACAGCTTAGTGGTTAGTCGTGGGTTTGAGTAGCCTGACTGTAGTGTGGAAGATAACGGGTTTGACTAGGTCAGTTGTTATAGAGTACTGGGCTGCAGTGTGGAAGGCAGCGGGTTTGAGTAGCTCAGTGGTTAGAATGCTGGACTGCAGTGTGGAAGGCAGCAGGTTTGAGTTGCTCAGTGGTTAGAAAGCTGAGCTGCAGTGTGGAAGGCAGCGGGTTTGAGTTGCTCAGTGGTTAGAATGCTGGGCTGCAGTGTGGAAGGCAGCGGGTTTGAGTTGCTCAGTGGTTAGAAAGCTGAGCTGCAGTGTGGAAGGCAGCGGGTTTGAGTTGCTCAGTGGTTAGAATGCTGGGCTGCAGTGTGGAAGGCAGCAGGTTTGAGTTGCTCAGTGGTTAGAAAGCTGAGCTGCAGTGTGGAAGGCAGCGGGTTTGAGTAGCTCAGTGGTTAGAGAAAGCATTGTTCTGCAGAGTGGAAGGTAATGTGTTTGAATTGTATTAGACTGTGGGCTGCGAGAGAGGTTATCTCTGTCCTGCCTCTCTCTCTCTCTCTCTCTCTCTCTCTCTCTCTCTCTCTCTCTCTCTCTCTCTCTCTCTCTCTCTCTCTCTCTCTCTCTCTCTCTCTCTCTCTCTCTCTCTCTCTCTCTCTCTCTCTCTCTCTCTCTCTCTCTCTCTCTCTCTCTCTCTCTCTCTCTCTGTTTCCGTCTCTTGCACTCATTCCCTGTGGCATTTCAGAGGAAATTTAATATTGGATTGTTTGGTGTTTCCAAGGATTTCATTCAACTCGAGTCTCGCTTTAACACAAAGGCAAACATCAGCTGCTGGAGTCAGGAACAGCAAACACTACAGCAAACTCATTATTTTCCTTTTCATTTCGGGGGTCTTGGCTTTTCTAATTTAGTTTTTTTGTTTTTTGTTTTATTGTTCCTGCCTTTTTCGTGTTGTAACCAGCTTTCTGGCTCCCACCATCTCTCCCTGCGTCCCTCCCTCCCTCCCTCCTCCTCTATTCATTGCCATAGAAATCTCGGTGCTGTACACAATAATAGCGGTGTAATTATGTGTTTGTTGAGAGGAATCATGGGGGGGTTGTAAGAGAGATATCATGATTAAAAAGCCAGTCGGGAATGTGTGTGCGCTCTGCGAGGCTCGGGGAAGTGTCTTCTGAACGAGAGATATCTCTTTATTTGTATAATCGTCTATGTGTTTGTTTGTTGTTATTTTAAATAAGTAATACCAATGGAAAGTCACCTTTCCCCTTTACAAGGTGTCACAGGGACCTCACCCTTATAAAAGTTTGCCACAGTATTTTTGCATGCTTTTTTTTTTGTTTTACCAGTATTATTTATTTCTTAGCAGACGCCCTTATTCAGGGCAACTTACAATTATTACAAAAATGTCATAGTACAAAATATCACAGTACAAAGTATCACATTGCAGAATATCACATTGCAAATTATCACATTACAGACATGCTTTTACTGTGCAGTTACCATAGTTTACCCTGGTTTGCCATGTTTATTTATGTGCTTTATCATACCTCTCTGTTCTTTTTAGAATACTTACCTATGCTTTACTGTGCTTTCACTATGCTGTATTACACTTCACTTTGATTTTACTGTCGTAAACTTTTATAAGTGAAACACAAGGTACCAAAAGAAAGGATGAACAAACAGGTTTCAATTCCTATAAATAAGAGTTCATGCTGTAGATGTGAATACATGTGGAATTTGTCATAAATGTATGCACAGTAGTGACAGGTTAGAGATGTGTTTGTATTGATTGCAATCTGTCGTGTGCTAAAATGCTCTAACCCTTGCTTTGTGATTTTGATGCCTACGTTTCATCAAAAATCAGTAATAACCATTCAAGTCTAAAATACACAGGCAGCTGTACTGCAAATGTTTTCCATACAAATTGAATTATGGTATTGAAGTTTGGTTTGTACAGCTGGTATCCGCATGCATTTCATTATGACAGCATAGAAGTATAAATCACTTTGGACTTGTCTCATGTACTTCATTAGAGTTCTGTTAGTTGAGTCCCTATTTCACTACATTTTAAGCATCACCACTAGCGGGAAAATAATACCAGTATACACATATGCAAACGCTTTTGTTCCAGTACATATACATATACATATACATACAAATGTAGCCCAGGTTATTTAAGGACAAACCAGGAACGATAAAACAGTAGAATATAATCCAGATAAAATAGGTATAGAATTGGGCCTGCTAAAATAAACGAATAAACCTATACCCAGACATTTCTCATTTTTTGTCTTATTAAAGAGAATTTGCAGCCTGAATTTCTGAGAATTCCTGCAGCAGGAAATTGCATCTATAGGAGCTGATTTATAAAGGGCACATAAATCCTGTTGAACCGGGGCTGTGGAGATGTGAATTTCTATTTGAGTTTTTTACAGCTTGTCTCATTAATTACTGGCAGTCCTTGTGTAAAGCCTGGCGTACTGTATATTAGTGTTTTTACACAACAGTAGGGAATTGGGACAAACGACTGTACAGAGCAGCAGTGTGGAGTAGTGGTTAGGGCTCTGGACTCTTGACCGGAGGGTCGTGGGTTCAATCCCACGTGGGGGACACTGCTGCTGTACCCTTGAGCAAGGTACTTTACCTAGATTGCTCCAGTAAAAACCCAACTGTATACATGGGTAATTGTATGTATAAATAATGTGTAAAATTGTACAAAATGTAATTGTATGTAAAAATGTGATATCTTGTAAGAATTGTAAGTCGTCCTGGATAAGGGCGTCTGCTAAGAAATAAATAATAATAATAATAACTACACAGTAATCCTGGCTGTCCTGAACGCTAACCACTAAATCACAAGGCTTTCAAGTTAGCTGAGCTCTAACCACAAGACTACACTGCCTCCCAGTCCCTCAGGTCTAACCACTAGACCACACTGCCTCCCAGTCTCTCAGCTCTAACCACAAGACTACACTGTCTCCCAGTCTCTCAGCTCTAACCACTAGACCACACTGCCTCCCAGTCTCTCATATCTAAGCACTGCCCCCCCTGTCATTAGAAATCTGCTGACAATCAGCTAGCACATTTGTCTCTGAATTGCTAATTCCTCTTCTCATTAACCCCCTGCTGAGATCCTCAAATATTCACTTTGCTGTTTGCTAAGATGAACCAAAACAGCATCTCTGCATTCAATATGCTTAACATTCATCACCCTGCCTAGTGCCTGCCAGGCACAGCACAGCAGCGCCCTCTCTGGTGACCCAAGGCCTGGCATTGCCACCTCTCCCAAAACTGTTCTCTGTCCGCTAATAGGTGGGGGGAAAGGGAGGTAGGAGGGGAGGGTCTACACCTTCAATTGCACTTTCTGATTTCCACAACCACCGATATCCTCATAGTCACAGCAGTGCTTTACATCTGCTGGTATGCAGGACCACAGCACCCACTACTGGCTGAAATTTGCTGTGGCACTCTGTGGACCCTGTTCTCAAAGCTTCTAATCACTGCTGCCGCAGTAAGTTATCTGTCTTGTAATTGCGGCTGCGGCAGGCATTAATGCTGCAAGCTTTCTGTATGTTGTAAACTCCTGCCTTAACATTCAGAAAGCAGTTAAAGGATTAAAGATTATTGTGCACTTAAAATACAATCACATTTAGTATGTATTTAGCGTGCATGCAGAAGTTCTGTGCCAATATGCAGTACAGATACAGGCTTCACGGGGAATTTCTCACACTTGAGATTACGTTTTCGAGATGTAGCTCGCAAATACAAAGAACGACGTACCGTACATTTTACCTGAGAATGCTGGTCCCATCAAGCTGCTTTATAATTGTGTAACTTAAAAATACATAGCCACTCAAATTAATAAAGTCATGCATTTGAATATTATCATAGAATGATATGGATTGGTGGTCACACTTTAAAATAATAACCGTGAGTCTGTATACATTTTAGCGGAGCAAGTGATATTCCACTGAACCTGCTGAAAATTCACTGGAATATAACTAGATAACATGAATCGATTTGCGTTCGTTCATGTCAACTTGTTTCCAGATTGGACTCTCTATTATTTTCACTTTTTATTAACCAAGAGTGGTAGTGTCTGAAGAAACTGCAAACTGAGTAGCAGTCGAATGACGAGAGCGCTGGGAGAGAGCAAGGTGCACAGCGTTGGAGACGAGAGGTTGAGGACCTGTGGCTGAGGCTCTGGCTCAGGTTAATGAGGAGCTAGGGGAGATGGGTCCAGATTCTAGCGGCAACGAGCTCCCCGCGCCTCCAGCAAGCGACCACTCGACCAAGGGGAGCCTTGCTGAGGAGCTGCCTCTCCTGTTCCCACTGGACCCTTTTTTGTTATGATATACTTTGTTTGCTCGGGACATGTTTGCTCCAGTCTTTTAATTAACTCCTGAATTAATTTAACAAAACTGGAACCAAGGAACGGAGTTCTACATGACAGGCTCTCTTAATTAAAGAGTGGAGGAAATGGCCCTTAGTCTTTCCGATTTTAACGAGCAACAGAGACTGAATCCTATTGTCTATCAGCCTGTCTGTTCCCAGGACAGTTTTAATAAAGTACAGGGCTGTATTTAGTGATTGTATAGCTAATAGACTAACAGTATTGGCGACAAACCGTCTGTCTGAACACAGGTAAAGGAAGTATGCTGTGCTGTACTGATGTTCCTCTCTGTGTTTCTCCTTTCTCTAGCGAGAGACCCTTGGTTCCTGTTTCACAGGTGTGGGAGACACTGTGCAGCCCAGAGTTAGTGGAACTGCAGCCCCAATACACAGTAAGATCAAATGAAATATACAACATTTTGCTGGGTTTAATGTGCATGTTCTAATCAAATAATTAGACTACACCTTACCATGCTTTTACCCAGGCTTTGCATGGTCAGTGCCTACCTATGATGTAAGGTCATATTTCCAAAGTGTTTCCTCCAGTTAAAAAAAGCCGAAAACGCCAAGTACAAAACAAGAACCAAACAAGCAAGTCATAAAATTCAAGGTCCTTGAAACACTTTCTCAGGTTGTTTTGTTGCTCGGTTTTGAATGTGAAACTGTCTTGCATTATTAAGATCTGCCACGGTTTCCATCGATAACTCACAAGGTCCATTCCAGTCTGGCCCTCGACTTCCAATCTGGGTTTATGTTCCATTGGCAGGTTTAATGAACCCAGTTGGAATAAAGACCCAGGCTGAAGTGGAACTGTCTGCGCTATATATTGCAGGTGTGTCACTTTTTTATTTATTTATTTATTTATTTATTTATTTATTTTTTTATACCTGTACGCTTATAACAAATCAAAGGAGAGAAAAAGCGAACAGCAGGCAGAGAGTCTCGGCTCTATCAAAGTGACTGTATAAATCTTCCTTAGTTATCAGCGGAGGCTGGTCTAACAAGCAAGGTCAGAGGTCCCGTCAGCACTTATTGATGGCAAGTTTAGCCAATGGGGCGGGGGGGGGGGGGGGGGCTAGCAGGGCTGTATCCCTCGAAGGGAAAGGGATCGATTCAAACCCTAATTACAGAGCACAAAGTACGGATACCACTGGCACAGTGTTCTGTGCTCCAGCGAAATGAAAATAGCACATTTTCAAATCTACACAAATGTCTGGGTATTGAATTGTTCTGGTGCCGGATTACATTGATCTGACTTCCTGGAAGGGGCTGTGCAGCTACAGCTTCTCATCACTGGCATGTGTAGAAGGAAGAAGCACTTCAGCTGACAGAGAACATAATATTCACCCACCAGGCAGTGTTAAGGAACAATCTCCATACAGTAAAGCTTTTAACCATCATTTTCTAATTATTATTTGATAGATGTGCCAAACTATTGTAACCACTGTAGTCGAATCAAGATTATATATATTATGTTTCAACTCACAATTGCATTAAGACTGGTCTTTGTGTTCTGTCAGCTGAACATTTTCTTTAATTTCACTCTCGTTAAGACTATACACAACACTATAAACCACAGTACAGTAACGAGACATTCTAACACCCCATGTTTTAAGTTCTCCTCACCACTTATGCACAGTATAGTATTTCTCCTGGGAGAAAGACTTTAGAAGCCTCGTAAAAAAAAAAAATGCAATAATTGGCAGCAATTTATTTTTAGCTCTGTTAATTTAATATGTAATTTTGCCTTGAATTAGCTAGTAGTAATCTGTTAATTCGATTCAGAGATGCTAATATTTAGTTTGATTATGTGGAAGACTTTGGGAAAGGCTTCTCGTAGAACGTTTGACAAGTAATTGTACTTGTTTCATTTTAATATTTCTAGATATTTCCCAATTCAATGTTTTGTAGTTAGCTGGGAATTGAAGAAGATAGATATAAACACACAGCGCAAGACAGGTAGATTAGATTAATAGATGAATCATAAATTTATGTATATACATTACACTTAATAAAAGTATATTTATATATATGTGTGTGTTATATATATATATGTGTGTGTGTGTGTGTGTGTGTGTGTGTATATATATATAATATATATATATATAAACCCTAATGTTTTCAGAGGAGATTGAAGACTTGCAAAAAACAATGTCAAAACTTCAAGGCATGAAAAGCCTGGGTGCTGTGGGAGTGAGAGTAGAATGTTTCTAAACACTTCTTTAATGGCTGTCTGACAGCTGTAGACAGCTGTCCTGCTGGGGGAGGTGAGGGGTCAGTGGGATTAGGGTTGGGTTGCCTGAGGGAAGGTAAAACTGTCCCGGGAGAGGCGTGATATTAGGAAAGGTTTATATTAAGCCCATTGGACTTCCAAAGAGACCCTGTCCCCAAGTGAAGTCAAACATTTTAGTTTATAAGTGGGTCTTCAACCAAAACAAATGCAAGTAAAAACAAGTAGTTTATTATGAATTTCAAAGCATTAACATTGTTGTTCTGTTTTGATAACTTTATTTGCTTGTTTTGTTTTTCAGCATTTGTTTCGCCACTTATTTATTATATATAAAAGTGTGTTTCCTCGTTTAAAAAATCTACTGCGGTATATACCACTGTCAAAGCTTAGTGCTACAAAACCAGATAAAGCACAAGAGAGCAGGATAAAGCATAGAATTATGGTACACAACTATAGTGAACCATGGCCAAATGATGCTTAAATCCCTGTGCAGATTTACTATGGTCAATATTTTTAAGAGTTACCAGAATAAGCTGTAAAGATGCCCCATCACTTACAGAAGTGTTCATAAAATACCATTGAAATACCATTATACTACCCTGAAGAATCCTATCAGAACCATTAGCGGACCACAATGTAACCAACACCGACCCCCTCACCCAACATTTTAAAAACAAAATGAAATGAGATGCAAAGAAGGGGGGTGGATTAAAGGAAACGAGAATGCAGCCAGTTGCATTGCCTGAGAGCGGGCTCCTGAGACTTCCTGCAGCCAGACTCCCAGGAGAAGGGAGGGGAGACAGCGGCCCCCCGCTCCAGGAATGTCTCACCTGATCTCCCCAGAGGGAGAGATGCCGCAGGGTGAATTAATTCCGCGATGGATTTAACTGGAGCACATCCCACCGGGAGTGCCCTCCGCCCCGCCGAATGTCAATTAGCTGAATGACAACAACTTTAATGAGCTCTTGATTTTAAAGCCTTGTGTTCTAATCTCACAACCACTCTCAGACACACCAAGCAGCCTACCTCTTAGCAAAGGAGACTGGCTTAATCTAGAGGCTTTGTATCTAGATATCTAGTCTGGCTACCTACCGTCTGTATGTTTATCCTTTTAACAAACAAAGGGGTTGATTTTTTTGGGAGAAGGCACCAGGGAATCCAAATGGATTGTACCAACCACTTACTTTTAGGGGTGATCTCAGGATAGCCATGGATATGTGGGTGATGTAATCCAGGCTGATTCTCCAGTTCCTTAAAAAAAAAATCCAGCTGTTGCCTATCCCTGTATAGGTTGATCAAATCAGTCAACTAATGTATCTGAATTTATATTTGATTCCTTTTATAGCGACAGTGTAAGAGCACTTATTGATCCCTGGAGTTATTGATCATTGCACTGCCATTGCACTTACAGCACATCGTCACTGTTGATAAATTCTTTGATTCTAGCGAGATACCGGAGCGGTATATATGACCGTATATGGAGATTGATGGAATAGTGCTATTGTTTAAAAAAAAAAAAAAAAAAAAAAAAATGCAATGTTTCTGTTTAAGTGAAAGGTGTACTTCAGATTTACCACACATCCTGTGCTTTCACTACAGTTCAACCAGGATGTCTAAAAGGCTTTAAACATCCCTTTTATTAAACACTGTGGCACTGTTCAGTCAACCCGTCACCACTCCTCTGCTTTCCGCAGGCTCTAGATGTGAAGCTATCCCATGATGCAACATGTGTCCCCAGCACCAGCACTGACAATGATGGCCACACAGAGCGTCCCTCCCCCATCGTACCAGGAGAGCCAACAGGTGAGAGCGCCACCTTCAGACCTGGGGGTTGAAAGTGCTGCTGTGAGCTTCAACGCAATACATGTGTGGGTTAAGCTATTGGTAGAACCGTGGATGTTTTGAACAAGTAAGATAAACACTGATAATGAATTGCAGTACCGTGTTACCATAGAAGTGCCAGTGTGCTACCGTATCAGGGTCACTGTACAACGTCTGTTCCAAATCCGTTGTTACCATTGCTGGTAACACAGTGGTCTGCTAATGGTTCTTCACAATAGCACACTGGTCCAATAATGGTCTCCCAATGCATAGACACTGACTTTGTTGGTCACCTCTGCAGGTAAAGGAGCACACACATCATTAAATCAGAAGACCATAGTGAGGTTTAGACATTTTTGCAGATAAAGCAGGTGTAAAAGAAAATGGAAACGCGGCGTAATGTAGCATAGCCTGTCTGAAAGGGGTTCATGCATTATGATGCCGTATTCGGGCGCAGCGTTTTCGATGAGTAGGGCTTGCAGGCAGAACTCCTTTCCCAGCGTGTGAACGAAAGGGGGCTGGGGGCTGCCGCAACGCGGACAGCTAGCACACGGAGAACCGTCTCCCTCCGCTAAAGAGATTAGTGCTGGGGGAGGAGTAAAGTCCCAGTCTGCGGGACTACAAAGGAATGCAGATGAGAGGTAGTTAAGTGTGAAGAACCTAATTTAGTTCCCATTTAGAGATGGGATTAAGACTTGAAATGCTCTCCAAGGGCAGGGGGGGGGGGGGGGGGTCTAGTTTCCTCAAGCTTGTCACGGCAGAGGCAGAAACCATCCCTGAATGAGAATGAGGAGGACGGGCGCCTCTATACCAGCTCCTTAGTTTTAACCACTGGACCACACTGCCCCCCAGATCCTTAGCTCTAACTGCTAAGCCACACTGCCTCCCAGTTCCTTCGCTCTAACTACGCCACACTACTCCCCGTCCTTCAGCTCTAACTACTTGGCCATACTGACTCCCAGTAGGACCTTGCTCTGCTTCTGCGTCAGTGGTTTCTCCCTGCGTGGATTATGCAGTGTAGCGGCTGCTGAGGCTCCCTGGACCTGAGATGTACTGCATGTCAGAGCAGTGAGCCCAGGGCCTGTGGGGAATGCCTTCCTTCTGAAGCATCCTTCATCTGTCAGGGGTCATTCATGCGGCTTACGCAGAACTGAATTGACTATTTATACTTCAAAAAATAGGTACTGTCAGATTATGAAGTACTCTAGGTCCAGCTCAAGGGATACATTTGTCCAATTTAATAATGAAGGATAGGCTTGGTTGGAACAAGGACTTGAAGAGACAGTCTTGCCTACCTCCGGAGACATACAGAATAATGTCACACAAATCCACCTGTCAGAAAAGGAATAATCTTTTTAAGAAGACCACCTTTTGACTCTTTTTTTTTTTTCTGTAAATGGGTTCATGCCTTGACGAGAATGGACTCGAATCACACTGGTTCTTGTTGCCATGAGTGTTTTTTTTTTTTACAAGAGATATGCAAAACAATATGATCATTGTGGCTGAAAGATATTCCCCTTTTTAAGGTGTTAATATTTCACATCAATGCTTCAATGAGGGTCCCATTAAGTTCTGACCAGGGATGAATATGTAAATAAATTCTTCCTGTTATTGCAATACTTCGTGTGTTGACCGTGTATGATTTTGACAGTATTTGCCTCTCCTGTTACAATAGAAATGACTTCAGGTTTACAGGAGCTTAATTAGACACATCTGAGCCTAATTTGAGGCCAGAGGTTCAGGTGTACCTAATTAAGCACGCACAGTAGTCACCCACAGATCAGCGCTGTCTGAATCTTCTATGCATCTGCTGTTTCAGGTTTAAGATAAAATAACAAGGGCTGCCATTTGTAACTATTTGAATTCAGTGCCCTCATTAGCAAGGAACGGTCTTGTTAATGTAAAAAAAAAAAAAAAAAATGAAGCACTGTATATTTCTAATGATCACACCTGAAAACGAGTGTGTTCCTAATTGAGGTAGACTTATCCGAAAGAGTTGCAGAAAGACGGGTGACTCATCCAGTCAACCTGAAAATTGAAATGGATGGCTCAATTATCACTGTAAATGAAATAAATCTCTTTCTAATTAGACTGTGATCAATCTTATTCAAACCTGAACCTGCAACTTTTAAATACAAGGCTACAGTACATGAACTTACTTTACCGGGCTGAGGACCCAGATTGAGTTAGTTAATTAAATAATTAAGACATGACATTAACACATTGATTAAGAAATTAATTAATAGCACACGCCTCCTAATAATTACGCTGCTAACTTAAAAAAAAGTTGCTAATGAATTCCAATACAAAATAATTGTCAATCACTTGACGGTCATGTATTATACAGTATAGGTTGTGTGAATGGAGTATATCTAATACTTCTGTGTAAAAGTAACTTGTGATAAAGAGCTTAATCTTTAATAATACCTCGGGGACCATAGCCAGGCAGGGGATGGCATCTTTCCAGGCAGTGCCACCTGACCTCAGAAACCACGAGCGATTCCAGGTGGAAGGCAGAGGGGGCGCTGTGGGGTCAAGCCTAATGGAATGGAAGTGATAAGGTGTTGGTATCCTTGATTAGGCCTTAATGCTAGTCTAGCTGACTGTACAGTCTTCTCTTCGCTGTAAATACTGATGCTTGATCACAGCTCCTCTCTGTAGGATCCAAGATCAAACTTTGGCAATGCTGTGGCTTTAACAATAACATTTCTTGAGGTTGGAATGTCCTGCATTATATTTAGACGGCAAACGCAAAGCAAAGGGCTTATAGTCACCCATCACTCTGCATTAATGTTTTAGAAGTCTGAGCCACTCTCACAGCAAGTATACAAGCTAATGGACCTGGAAGCTTCACGACGCAGAAAGCAGGGCGGGCTCTTGTACTCCCTGCACAGGAGTGAGACACTTCAAGCACGTCTTTTATTTCATCTCTTCCAGATGACAGGCACCACTCAGCAGACCTCCAAGTCCCAGCCGGTCCATATCCCAGCATCCTCGGCAGCAGGGACGACCCCCGTCAGTGTGACCCTTGACCCCCAGGCACAGCTGGAGTCGGACAAGCGTGCGGTGTACAGGTGGGGAGAAAACCAAGGGCTTTCATTCCGGTTAAATTGATGTAGTTCAGTTATTCTGTCTGACTAATGTATCCACTCTGCTTTTCTGTTCAATACCCTGGATGCTTAACATGCCACGGCCCAAACTAATCTGGTTATAAGACACCATCGCCAGAATGGGTTCAGTTTAGACAATTACAGTTTCAGTGCTTGACTCTGGACCCTGACTTATCTGTGCAATGCTCGCTCCATCGGCTGCTCTGTGTCCTGCTTGCTTCCCTGGCTGTTCTGTACAAGACACGCTCCCCTCTGGCAGTTCTGTGCTCGACCTGTGTCCCCTGGGTTCTGGCTCATCTCCTGAGGGGAGCATTGTGAAGGCTTTGCAAAGCCTGGGGCAGAATTTCTAAGCTCCTCTGAGAGATGTACCTCACTTTGATGTGAGCAGCCAGCCTGAAGGCTGCCGCGGGTGGTGAGAAACACAGCCTTGATAACGCTCCCCCCTCCCCTCCCTTCCCTCTCTCTTTTCCATCTCTGCCCTTCCTTACACAGAAAGAAGGAATGGATTCAATGTTCTTGTGCTTTTATCATTGAGAAGTATTTGGCTTCAGTGAGCAGCGAGTGAATGACCGCGCTGGAGACTGGAGTCCTGTCTCTGCCAAGACTGAGCTGCAGACACAGTGTTGTTATTGCGCAGTCACCCTGTATAACATTTAGACATTGGTTATTTTCAACTGTAATATTTTACATATAAGTTGAGAGAAAATGGTGCTGGTCCTTTTTTTTTATTGGACTGTCAGAAACCGTTTAGCGCTAATCATTTTTCAGTACGATAAATAATCAAGACTAAACAAATTCCAGATAATATCACAATCATTTATTATTATTATTATTATTATTATTTATTATTATTATTATTATTATTATTATTTATTTCTTAGCATTTCTTATTTATTTAATTACCGTTTCATCCTACTCAATGGTGTACTGTACTGCCCTGTCGATAGACTGATGTACGGTTTCTTGGTGGGTCACAAACTTAAGATTTAGTCACAACTTCCTAGCGTTCTTTCAACACTAATATCAGACACCACAGGAGGATTTCTGATTTGACTGTGTGTGTGAGTGTGTGTGTGTGTGCGTGTATGTACGCGCGCAATAGATCACAGGGGTAGCTGTAATGCACCATAAAGTCTGTTTACATTAACCGCTGTGAAGTCATTTTAATAATTTGTTCAAAAACACCCTGGCTATCCGAGAGCCATTTTCACACAGGGCTGAGAATGATGCCTCCGAATCAGAAGAGAACATCATTTGCGTAAGTTAAAAGTAGAAAGTACAATAAACAAATATGATGGCTCTTGTGATTAATTAACCTTGAAGAGAATGAGAAATGAGACTGGTGTCTCCATTCCGACCAGACAGGAGAGCAGAATGCATGCAGTATGCGAAGTCAGTTCACAACCAGAACTTCATATCACCCACCACTGAACAACACTGAGAGGTTGAGTAGATGCATGTTTCAACATGTCTAGACACTGAGAAATAACTATTTCTGAAGTGCTTGTTTACTTTTTCTCTGTTTTTATGGTTTTTATTAATATACAAAATTCATCAATATTCCAGTACATCTCATCCTGTGCACGGCTATTCCGAATGTTATAAAACATTGTTAAATAAGATTATGTAAAGTAGTAGATCCTGACTACAATGTTAGTTTGTTGTGATTTATAAGTATTTTTATATACATTGCGTGTATGTGTGTGTATATAATATAAAGCCTATTAAATGAATATAAAAATACTTATAAATCACAACAAACTAACATTGTAGTCAGGATCTACTATTTTAAACCCCATTGATTAAAAACATATACCTGGTTTAGAATGGCCGCAAGCCGTTAATGAAGAGATCTATTAGGTTAATAACTGTGCATTTAATCATTTGAAAAATTCCATTAGGAGGGTAGGAATCATGGGGGCAAATCAGGCAACGGAAGTGTGTCAGTAATACTATTGCCTGTGCAGTTCCCCTCTGTGTATTGGGCTCCAACAGGCTGAGTTTAGCAGCCCGGGGCAGTGATGCACTGTGTGTTACGTGCAGCCCGGGGCAGTGATGCACTGTGTGTTACGTGCAGTCCGGGGCAGTGATGCACTGTGTGTTACATGCAGCCCGGGGCAGTGATGCACTGTGTGTTACGTGCAGCCCGGGGCAGTGATGCACTGTGTGTTACGTGCAGCCCGGGGCAGTGATGTACTGTGTGTTACGTGCAGCCCGGGGCAGTGATGCACTGTGTGTTACGTGCAGCCCGGGGCAGTGATGCACTGTGTGTTACGTGCAGCCCGGGGCAGTGATGCACTGTGTGTTACGTGCAGCCCGGGGCAGTGATGTACTGTGTGTTACGTGCAGCCCGGGGCAGTGATGCACTGTGTGTTACGTGCAGCCCGGGGCAGTGATGCACTGTGTGTTACGTGCAGCCCGGGGCAGTGATTCACTGTGTGTTACATGCTGTCCGGTGGATGCACTGTGTGTTATTATTATTATTTATTTCTTAGCAGACGCCCTTATCCAGAGCGACTTACAATTGTTACAAGATATCACATTACACATTATTTCACATTATACAGATACTACATTATTTTACATACAATTACCCATTTATACAGTTGGGTTTTTACTGGAGCAATCTAGGTAAAGTACCTTGCTCAAGGGTACAACAGCAGTGTCCCCCACTGGGGATTGAACCCACAACCCTCCGGTCAACAGTCCAGAGCTCTAACCACTACTCCACACTGCTGTTACATGCAGCCCGGGGCAGTGATGCACTGTGTGTTACATGCAGCCCGGGGCAGTGATGCACTGTGTGTTACATGCAGCCCTGGGGCAGTGATGCACTGTGTGTTACATGCCGCCCAGGGGCAGTGATGCACTGTGTGTTACATGCAGCCCGGGGCAGTGATGCACTGTGTGTTACTTTCAGCCCAGGGCAGTGATGCACTGTGTGTTACATGCAGCCCAGCGGCTTGTTCTACCTCTGCAGTGTGCTCAGGGTGGGCTGCAGATATTTAGCCTAGAGGGAAACATGTCAGAAATGCCACAGTGGGGATTTTATTGAACTTTGTGTTAAGAAAGAGAACAAGGCAATGCTATGTACAGAAGGGTAGCAGAGACTTGCAGAACAGGGTGGTCTTTGAAAAACAAAAGGAAGGGAAGGTTTTCTCTATGAGGCCCCTGTTTTGAAACTGATTTATAAAAAAAAAAGAAACAAATCTGGAAGATGTGAAATATTTCCCCCGATTTTGATAGCTGAAAAAAAGTCGATTTTATTTAACCCTTATTGTGGCTGAGGGTACAACTCCAACCGTAGTTTTAATTGCTTTTTAAAAGTAAAACGACCAAATTTAGGTTATAAAAGGCAGCAAACGACTCCTACTGTACATGTTTATCTAGGATAAGATCATCCATTTCCCCCCACCCTCTGCCTCCTTCTCTCCTGCAAATCCTTTTGTTTTTTATTGCCGTCCCTAACTGCCCCCCTGTCAGCTCTAACCAGCAAGCTGTTTTATTCCTCCGCAGTGCAGATGCACTCGCCACTCTGCAGGATCTCTAGTAAGCATCACAGACTGATCTACGCTGGGATTCAGCCCAGAAAACCCCGACATCATTTGTATTGTATCTAAATGAGCACTGAAAACACCATACTCAAAAAGCAAGTATTTGTGCTTATAAGTGTGCCAAGTTTAGGGTTTCCTTCTTGAGAAAGCACACTTAAGTGAGCCCTAACGCTCCCCAGTACTAATATGAAGCTCTGTACAGCAGTACTCCTTTTTCAGCTCTCAAGTGAATAGATAAATAGAGGCTTTACATTTTCAATGGTTTGGTCAACATGTTTTCAAAGGTTAACAGATTAGTTTCGCCCTCATCCCTCATGTGTCCTCTCTTATCTGGAAATCTGCATGGATTTAAAGTGAGGGGAGAGAGAGCGAGAGATTAAGCAAGCAGTTCTGAACTCCCTCCCCCCCTGGCAATATTGCTTGCATTATTAGTTCCCGGTAATTTAGTATCCTCCCCCACCGAACCGTACCCGTCATCCATGACTCCTAATTGATGAAAGGGATGTGAAAATGGCACAAGGCATCTGTTAAGACACAGAGGGGGAGAAAGAGAGGAGAGAGTAAAGAGATGGAGTGGTTGAAGGATACAGGCAAACGATTTACTGAAGTGAATCTAAAAAAGTTATTAAACATTATTAACCCTTATTAACCTTGACATTATAACTGAATCCCTCTTTTTTTTTTTACCAGTTGTTTTTAATACTTCTGCTAAGGCGGCAGATAGCTGAAATGTTTAGTCTGCATTCACAAAGGAAATGTTTATAATAATAATTCAAAAATCCCTTTTGTTCTTAAGCGTCAAATTGCATGATTTGGAAGTACCGGTAAACCAGGTGTTTGAGCGTATGCCTTTCTCAGGTTGTGATTGCTTGCTGCTATGGATAGGTAATAAATACACGCAGTTTGGTTAAGGATGGTCTGTCTGCTGAGGTAAAGCTGCACAATTTTAGAGCAAACTTACCATGGTGAACTTGTCTAAGGGATTAACTGTTCTCCAGCTTTCGGCTGTAAGAGAGAAAGACAGGGGGGGCGAGAGAGTGAGACAGCGAGGGCTCGTATGTCCTAATCTCCGAGCTGGCGGAGAGGAATTTGGCTTTCTCAGCCCCAGGATAGCCCCTGTGGGATTGCGGATAGCTGCGGAACCAGGCTGATTGCTATTCCACTCACGGACACTAAAGAGAGCTGCATTAAATTGGGATCAGGTAGATTAGAGTCTAATATACCCGCCTATTAAAGGCTGCAAATGAGAGCGATGGGTTACCAGCACTTTGAGTGTGTGTGTGTGTGTGGAGAGGAGCACACAGCTTTAAAAATGAGATCCGGAGTTGCACAATAAGAGTTTTTTTAGTTTTTTGCAGATTTTAACCCTCTTCTTCTTTTTTGTTTTTTTGATTGGGTTGCAATGACTTTGAACACCAACCTCACAGCTTCATGAATTGTATAGAATCCCTTTATGGAGCGGCTAAGGGGGAGTTTATAGTTTACAGCTACTTTGATTAGGTACCCCTGTATAAAAGTGTAGTGCGCTAAACCGTGGTAATAGCATGGTGAAGTTAGTAAAACACATTAAAGGCACAGTGAAGGCATGTTAATACACAGTATATGATGAAATGCATGATGAGCTGCTTGCAAATATACACTACTGTGGTGAGATATGTCTGTGTTATCTAACTGCAAAGGAAAATCTATTCCATACAGTATTTTTAACATTGGTTTTACATGTTTCCCTTAACATTCTGCTTTTTTAGGAATTTGTATGGAAATGGCACTTACAATACTCCGTCGTTTTTCATAACGATTCAATAATTCATAAACCTGGTTAATTCATGGGTAAACCATTTTGGCAATAAATTGTACATGTACTGTATTTTACTGTACAAGTGCTCTTTGCTAATTCAGTATTTCACTGTTTTGATTGTGTAAGACGGATAGGGAATTATCAAGGTATAAGAGTTGCACATTTGTTTTTATTTTTTTTTCCAGCTGACATGGTCTCAATGTATTTCGTTTCTTTTAGTATTTTTATATAAAGCCCTGTTGAGTGGTTTGCAGTTATTGGTGCAAGGTGGCCGTGGAGCTCACCGCAGCCTCTCCAGTGACCTGCCTGTGTCTCTCTCTATCTCTCTCAGACACCCCCTGTTCCCACTGCTGGCTCTGCTCTTTGAGAAGTGTGAGCAGGCCACGCAGGGCTCCGAGTGCATCACCTCAGCCAGCTTCGACGTGGACATTGAGAACTTCGTCCACCAGCAGGAGCAAGAACACAAGCCCTTCTTCAGTGAGGACCCCGAACTGGACAATCTGGTCAGTAAAGAGATGCTCACTGTGCTGGGTTTAAATCACGGTCCTGGAGGGCTATTCCACTCCAGGTTTCACGGGTAAAATTAGATCATGAATGACTTCAGGGTCTGGATGGAGGTTTAATTGTTTCAATGAAACAATTTAGAACAGGGTTGGAACAAAGACCAGGAATGGAAGAGCCAACTTTGGCTGCACCTGATTTTTAAGTTATTTCCAAATATATCCTTGCGTTTTAATTTTAAATCTCTTCACAAGTTCTACAAATTTGGTGCGCCCACTTGACAGCAATCAATAAATTGTAGCGTTTTGGATGTCCGCACTCATGAACAAGATGAGATTATGCCTCTTATTTTGTATTCTTTATTCATTGATTATGGATAAAATGGCCCTCAAAAAGATGGTGTGCTCTAAATGACACCGTGCTGTTGTCCTATGCCTCCACTAGCTCGTCCTCACAGCGCCCTCTACCGGGGGGGACGGGGGATGGACACCCTTCATGTGTCTCCCCTCCGGACTTGAAAGTTCGAAGCTGCATTACTGAGCTGAGTTGATGAGAAGCTGCTTGATTGATCCCAGGCTGCACTAATCCAAGCTAATATCATCAGCGGCGCACTCTGGCATAAAGGGGACTGAAAGGCCAGAGGTATTAGTCGTCATTAAGGAGCGCTCTGTCTCTCTCTCCTTTTTCTCCCTCGCTCTCCTCTCCCTCCGCTTGCCTGCTTGGCAGTCGGCTGTAATTAGAAATGAGGGAGGGGAAAAAAATAAATAAAAAAGGTCGGTGCTCGTCATTATGGGCTCGCTCGGCCGGCGAGTGGCGCGCAGTCAATTAATTCTGCATCTGTGTGTTTTATGAGGCAGTGGCCGCGAGCGGGCCTTGTGCGTCGTAACTCTTCAGTGGGACAGTTATACTGCACACCCTGCCGCCGAGAGAGCTGGCATAGGGCCCTGAGTAAATGAGCTGAGCTAATTGGCAGATTTATCCCATCCTTGGTGCAGAAGTTCAGTTCCGCCCATTCCACTGCCCTTGAGTGCTGACTTTCGGAGAGAGAGGTCGACGAGCAAGCTGGCTTAAAACATTAGCATTTCCGTTCTGAATGCCTGGGCTCAAATCCCACTCAAGCCCCAAGTCAACTGATTTTGCTGGACTAACCATGCTAAAATAACTGAATCTCTTCGTTTTGATATGAAAAAAACGAGTTAGGGAGGGCTGAATGGCAGTGGTGTACTGTTGACAGCCAAATCATCTAGCAAGTTAAGAACAGAAGATAGATGGCACCTCTTTCATCCAGAGAGGTTACACTAGGGTCCATAAAGAAACAGGGTCAACATTATTATTATTATTATTATTATTATTATTATTATTATTATTATTATTAATAATAATAATAATAATAATAATAATAATAATAATAATAATAATAATAATAAACAAATATTATTATTATTATTAGCAGATGCCCTTATCCAGGGCAACCTTACAGTTGTCACAAAATATCACAATACAAAGTATCACATTCCACAATGTCACGTTCCAAAATATCACAGGTAAGAGCAGTTATAAAGTACATTAAAATCAGTAGAAATTAAAATCAAATACAAATATGAGCAAACTAAAGAATACAGTAAGTAATTACATTTAAGAGCGAATTTGACTAAGCGTAGTAAACTTATAGTAAAAAATATTTGCTTCTAAGGGTAAATTCCATTAAGAGCACGTAGCAAGTACGATAAATGGATAAGAATGATTTCAAATAAGAGCAATTACAAAAAACCTGAATGCAGATGCCTTTTAAGAGTAAAGCCAAGCAGAGAAAACTGTTATAATTAAGAGCAGTAGCAGAATACGGCAAAATATGGGGCAGTTCTGTGCAAGTACAAGATCCATTTCATGCCGAGTTAGCAGAGGATCCAGCCTTCAGACCCCAGCAGAGGTGAGGTGATCATTGTGTCAGACGAGGTGCATGAACGCATCCTTTCAGTAAAGATTCAGGCATTCATGCTGTGACAAGTGAGACCAGATCAGATTCCGCAGGGAGCCTGGTTGTTCATATCCCTGGAAACTCCAATGATACATCTCCTACAAGGGGAGCTCTGAAAGCCAGGACAGTGTAGTGCGAGTTCCTAACCCTGCATATGGATTTCCCTCTCGCTAGATGGTGAAGGCGATCCAGGTGCTGCGTATCCACCTGCTGGAGCTGGAGAAGGTGAACGAGCTCTGCAAGGACTTCTGTAACCGCTACATCACCTGCCTCAAGACCAAGATGCACAGCGACAACCTGCTGAGGAGCGACCTGTCAGGACCCTACTCCCCGACGCACACCACCCTCAGCCTGCAGCAGGTCAGGCATTCACACCCTTCACTGCTCATTAGTAAGGCTGTATTTATTTCACCGGTATCACAGATTTCCATTCCATTTACCCATTGCCGTGAAATATGTAGTTTATGTGAAACAAATGTGTGACAACGCAATTTATTTTTTCTGCTTTATTACATATTCTGTTTGATCGGGAAATATCTTGAAATACCTACTTTTAGGCCGTGAAATGCCGTTAAATAAACCACAAAGGGAAGGTATCGATCTGGTAGGATTGTGCAATCTGAAAGGCTTCAATCCGTGCACAAGCTGATTAGTCAGCAAGATGGGTATAACCTTCAACCTCCACACTCTTCTGCTCAAATCTGCATGAGCTGCCTGGGCATTCTGGGAGCTGGAGTCTTTTTCCCCTGTATATATCTATAGGAGTCTATGGAAGTTTTTTCACTATAGGACTACACTCTTTGGTTGAGATAACTAGAAAAGCAGTTGGGCATCAACTGCATCACTTTTTTGTGATTTTGTGGGGTTGGGGGATGTAACTCTTTGGTCTCCCTCTGTGTTCAGACTCAGAAAAAGGGCACGTAGAATTGCCAGACAGGCAAGCCTCTTTATAGTTTATTAGGTTTTTTTTTTTCTCTTGCTGTGCGTTTCCATGGCTACCAGGCACGTCCAAGGCGATTAGTGAGAAAAGGAGGGAGAAAGAGGGGGAGAGGAATGGTGGAGGCAATCAGAGAGAGGAATAACTGAGAGGAAACGATCAGTGGAAAGATAAGACAGGTAGATACGATCTGATAGATAGAAAGATAGATAGATAGATTCAAGGAGGAGGGGGAGGGGGAGGGAGAGAGCGAGAGAGGGAGAAAAGGAAAAAGAGTCTCGATTCCCCGACAAATTGAGATGCACATTTTATTTTTAATCCGTAATTTTCCAGAAAATAACGAGGAGGAAGTTAATGAGATGGAAATCCTGCCTGCTGCCTGTCTGCCTAGCGCAAGGGTTTTTTTTTTTTTCATCTTTCTGTAAGGCTGAGATAATTAGAATGCATAGCGACAATGAGGAGCGGGCTGATTTGAGGCGTGGAGGTCGAGTACAATTAAAAAAATAAAATAAAAAAAAATTAAAACATTTTAAAAATAACTTGCCAGGGTGTTTTTCTTTTTCGTTATTTATTTTCCCTTTCAGCTGGCCTGCTTCATCTTCAACCTTCTTCTATATATATATATATATATATATATATATAATATAGGTTGTTCTGGTAAAACACATTGCACTCAAGGTCGTCTGGTTTACAGTTGCCTTGCTCACCTCACTGTCTTTTAATTGTTAGTATCCGGAGATCATATAGTAACACTACTGGTTTGCAATAAAACATCCCTGGAGTGCATGCAAACTCCATCAGCAGGACGACTGATTGCTCTCCCGTCCTCAGTGTTGCCCTGCCCTCCTTTTTCATTGTAAAAGCACTATTACATTCCCTCCTGGATTTTTCCAGCTCTCCTCGTGTTGATTTAAGATCCATTAAAGTCACACAGTGGAGCTCCCTTGACTAATGTTAAGGCTGACAAAGGTGTTGATTGCTAGGCACGAGGTCTGTATCTGTAAGAGAGCCAAAAGGTCCCTGCCTCTGTGTATCTGTGGCCAGGCGATTAAGAGCTTTACTGGAAGCTGAAGTATATCCATTCACAAGATCCTCGGTCTCTCTTATGCTTCCTGCTATACAGCAATATAGTTTGAAACGGTGCACCTGTCCTTCACTAAAGGGTGTTCAGATAAGTGATTTGAACATTATATATGTGGTTGAAGACGATTTCAGTATTCCTTGCGTTTATCCTGGACTGTACCTTGGCTGTGACGCTCTCTGTCTGTCTGTCTGTCTGTTCGTCCGTCTGTCCAGGACATGCACCAGAGCTCGACCCCCTCCATGACGACCATCTCCAGTGCGCTGAATCCCTCGGGAATCATTGTACCGGCGAGCGCGCTGCAGCAGGGCAGTGTCGCCATGACGACCATCAACTCCTCACAGGTGGTGTCAGGTATGGGAGCCAGGGCTCCAGACAGCAGTCTGTGATAACCATTCAGCACCTAGTGATCCAGTGTACACAAAAAGCGCAGCTTTTCCTTCTTACTCTTGTGTGTACAGAGCAATCACTGCAGTTACTGCCTCTAAATTGGAAATCACATTCAAGGCAAACGTTGCGTGTTCTTTCTGAGTTGTCAGCAGAGCTGTAAACCTTTGCTTTACCTAATAATGTCCCAGCTCAGCTCCTCATATGCATTGCTTCCGTTTCCAGGTGGGACCCTGTACCAGCCGGTTACTATGGTGACGTCACAGGGGCAGGTTTTGACCCAAGCCATCCCCCAGGGAACCATCCAGATCCAAAACGCACAGGTGAGCGCTGAGCGGCAAACTGCGGCATCCCTTTCTATTCCATATACTGTAAACTTTCACAAGGGTGGTTATACCAAACTCCGTAGTCTTCAATGCTTGCAGTTTGAAGGCTGGAGGAAGGAGAGTGTGACCCCCCTTGGTTAGGACAGATGCAATCGCTAAGAGACGAGTATTCGCACAAAGGTATTTTTTACAGGGATTCTCAATCGGCAAATAATATGCTTTTTGTCCGTTTTTTGACTATAGATTAAAACATGCTAGCCGTCCTTTTATCCTATGCCGGAAATACAATTTGTACATTTTAGCTAGAGAGCCGCTTGGTTGTGAGAGCTCTAGTTTTGTATTTACAAAAGCGGTGAGGGGACACGTATGTTACTAACATTTCAGTCAGTATTGAGAGAGACAGAGACACAGAGAGAGACAGACACACAGTCAGAGATACAGAGACAGAGAGAGACAGAGACACAGAGAGAGAGAGAGAGAGAGAGAGAGAGAGAGAGAGACACAGAGACAGAGATACAGAGACAGAGACAGAGAGAGTGTTCTAGCTCTATTAAGCTGTCGATATGGTTCTCGGGTAATCTTGTGTTTGACAGACAGCAGTCGGCTCTGTGAATAGCCCAGAACCGATCAAGGCTGCGGAATACAAGCGGGCTGGGAATAGAGGTGTGCCTGCAGCAATGTCCCTGACAAGCACCGGCAATGATACCCCGGCGCGACTCTGCCAATTAATTCAGCCTGCTTCCTGGAACTCGCGCTCCAAGAGTGTGCTGGGAGGGAGTAGGAGGGGGGCTCATTTGCACGTGACGCACGGCTGCCATGGTGACGAGGCCTGTTTTTTTTTTTGTATTATTTAATAAGCAGCGGGGAGCATTTTTAAAGATGTGTGGCTGGTGTCTGAATTGATTTTAAATATATATTTTTTTTTAAATATTCATTAGTTACAAGAGAGGAATCGAAGACATGCTGGAATGTGCCTGTTTTTACTTCAAAGGAACTTTTTGAATGTTTTGAAACAGCAAAGTTGCCTCAAACGAGGTCTCCTGGAACCAGGTTTCAAGCCACCGTTCCTGAAAAAGTGGCTTTATGTTCCCTCAGCTTTACACTACAAATCTGTTTTTGCAATGAACAGTTCCTGCGCTTGTGTTTTTTATTTGTTGGAAGTGTGCTGTAGTTATAACTGTCAAGCTTTGTGACCCTTTCCATGAACATTACAAACTTGGGAGTCAAAATGGGGGTTTGAGTTCCTTCAGTGGAGTGTGCTGGCATGGCTCAAGGTTTTAATCCCTTAGCGTTGCACACTCGGATCACCTTGTCATGTAGGCCTCTATAAGAGAAGGTAGACAGGTGTGGGCTCTCCTGTATTGTAAACCCACTCCCTTCCTCTCTCCACAGCTGAACCTGGATCTGTCTTCTCTTCTGGACAGTGAGGATAAGAAGTCAAAGAACAAGAGAGGAGTCCTCCCCAAACAAGCCACCAACATCATGCGATCATGGCTCTTCCAGCACCTCATGGTGAGGGGTGGGGCTACTGTGTGGGAGGGCCTGTGGGTGGGGTTATGTTGACTAGGGGTGTGGTCAGTATCCCCAGTAGATATTTTGATGTGGTTTATTATTTATGATTGCAGATTTCATTAATGAATAACTGTTGTAACCCACACTTTTTTGGAATAGTCAGAAATATAGGAAAAATATTGTGTAAAAAAATTATGAATAAGAAAACATGAGTCAATGATTGGCACAAACCAGGTTGCTCCCTGTGGCAGTACTTTTAGTTTAAGTAATGAAAACAAAGTGAACAGTCAATAGAATCTGTTCCTTTCTTGCTGTCGGCCTAGCAGTACACTGAAGGCTAAGGAATGTAGTGCAGCTGTTAGCAGTCACAAAGGAGACCTATTTTGGTATTACATTCTGCAAAACTGTGCAATGCACTTTTAAAATACCTTGGGTCCCTATTAAAAAAGATGTATGCAGTTTGGAGTCTGAAGAGGACTTGTGTGTGTGTTGAGGGGGGTGCAGGATAGCTAACTACAGCGACCTTAATGAGCAACACTGGGATCCTTAAAGAGAAACAGCAGCCTCTAGTTAGTGGCTGTCTTTTCCCCATGTACTTCATTCTCATCTCCTAAAGAATATTATGAGTGATACATATTCAGTTTGTACAGAAGGCAGCTAAATAACAGGGGAAATTATTACAGAATTATGGCAGACACTGCATTAGTGAGCCTAGCATAACGGTGGAGTTACCAGCCTTGTGTCTGATTTTTAAATTTGAAAACGGAGCTTACAGTAAGCGTTTTGGATGAATATTTTATTTTAGGGACAGTGTTTGAACAGAATAAAAGCAGCCTGTCTGAGATGAGTTTCTGTACCCCAGTAATATAAGGCTGGCTTCATCCTCACCCTCACTCTGAGCCTCTTGGCTATCACTGTCTCCGATGTGATCTAAGTGAGGCAGCCTTTTCTTATCTTCAAGGGGTCTGAGGGGAAACGGCTCCTGTATTCTCGACTGTTTTGTCCCTCTGCAGCACCCGTACCCCACGGAGGATGAGAAGAGACAAATCGCAGGGCAGACCAACCTAACTTTGCTGCAGGTCAACAACTGGTGAGTGCTGGGGCTGGGATAGAGCTGGATGGTTAGGAGTAATAAGGCGTGTAAGTAAGACCTCTTGGGTGTAAGTGAATCAGTTGAGTGCACAGATGTGGTATCTGCAGTTACTGGGCTCCCCCTGCTGGTAAAGCAAGGTTCTTACACGTTTTTCCAGTTTTACAGATTCCTGCATTAGAGGTGTCGCTGTATCCACTAAACATATTGCGTCTGTTATTTTTTTCTTTTTAAAGTGACACTGAAAACTGAAATTGCTCAGTGGAAGTCTTAAATAACACCCTGGGATCTCAGAGCAGACACAATCGCTCTCTATTCTGATGGTGTAGGGTGCAGGCTGATTCTATTGATGGAGTGCACCTGCTCTAGCACCCCCCCACCCTGTGTCCTCTCCCCGCAGGTTCATCAATGCGAGGCGGCGGATCCTGCAGCCCATGCTGGACGCCAGTAACCCTGACCCCGCCCCCAAGGCCAAGAAGATGAAGTCACAGCACCGGCCCACCCAGCGATTCTGGCCGGACTCCATAGTGGCAGGGGTCCTCCAGCCACAAGGGGCGCACTCCGGCAACAACGCCGATGGTAAGCACTCCGCTGTCCTGCTAACAGTCTTGGCTCTCTTTAGCTGCGTCTCCCCTGCTCCGAATCCCACTGTGGACGCTTTGAGCGTGCTGTTCCAGTTCATAGCATGAATGGTTAGTGTTCTCAGTGCAGCCTGACTGAGCGCACAGCACTGGAGACAGCAAGAGACGTTCTGCACTATTTGAATGCTTTCTGCTGATGGGTTCACTCCAAATCACGGTAACGTGGATCAAATAAAGGCGAAAATGTCAGGTTGCTGGTCTCACATATTATTGTCCTAACTTCCTTTGTTTATTCCTTAAGAAATATGTAAATTACATGCCCCCCCCCCTGCAAGATTTCCCAGATCACACCGAGAGAGGCTAGTGAATGCTCAGAATTGTAACCTTTAATCAAGAACAGAAAAGTTAATAAAAGGCAACTTATGTTTACATGTACTGCACAGTTTAAGCCACAAAAAATGCAGCGGCACCACTAACGACTGGGTGCAAGTGTCTTTTAAACATTTTTATATTTAGCTTAGAGTGTACTTTATAGTTTCACATTACAGTTTGTGGTTGTACTGTGATTCCCTAGCTGTGGTCTATCCTGGCAGGGCTATAAGATGGTACAATCAACTCCTTAGCAAACTGTACCAGTACTTGCATAGTGTGCAGTGTCATACTTTAGTAGTAGTCTTAGGAAAACTAAAACAAGAGGGTGGCATGCACAGATATTTAGAATACGATACAGTATCTGCATAATGTAAGCAGGTAGTATTCAGAGTAACAGCATTCTGAATACATATATCCTGGGATATTCAGCTACTGTTCTGAATAATAAAGGATCCATACTGACTGTGCATTACAGAACACTGCCCGTTACCACTTGCTGCTACAACTGTTTAAATAACTGGCCACAACGCACGTCACAAACAAGCGTCTTAACTACTGTGCAACAGAGCTCCACTGCGGGTGCCGTTCTAGAACTTCCGACAGGGGTCACACAACACTGTCTCTTCCCCTTGTTCTAACCCCTCTCTCTGTGTCGCTCTCAGGTTCTTTGGTGATGGACCATCTGCAGCCCCTGTCCTCGGATTCAGCCACCCTTGCTATGCAGCAGGCCATGCTGGGAGGGGGTGGGGAGGACTCGCTCGACGGCACAGAGGATGAGGAGGAAGAGGAAGAGGAGGAGGAAGAGGAAGAGGAGATGGAAGAGGAGGAGGAGGAGGAGGATGAGGAGGACGAGGAGGGAGGGCAGCGGCTGCACACCACTGACGTGGGAGAGCTGGGCTTGGAGCACAGCGACTCCCTGGAGTGAAGGAAGAGAGAGAGACAGGAGCCAGGGGTCAAGGCTGGGGTCACGCCACCACACTACAACCCTGCTGCAAAACAATCTTATCTGGATGGATTAAAAAAAAAATCTGGTTTTAACTGAGAGGAATTACAAAAATAAACATGTAATAAAAATCTTAAAAAGGCGACCATATGTCTTGGGTTTGGAAGAGATTTTTCTTTAAGTAAAAATAATCAACAAACATGATTTCAGACAGGACATTTCAGCTGAAGTAAAGAACTAGTGCGGTCTGTTTATTATTAAATAGTGTTATTTTTTAAGACAAATTGATTGGTCTAAACAGTGATGGATCGTAATAGCGCCACTGTTTAAATATTAAACCAGGACCAGTCGTTTTACTTACTGTTACTAACTATTGCAGACAAAAAGACACTTCAGACACTCGCGCACTGTTGGAGATCTCAAAGTCCATTCCTTTTAATGATTTAAACCATGGCAGTATTTAAATTAAATTGAAAATACTGTAAATACAGTACAAGACTCACAGTCTAGACTTGTTCGTTTTCACACACTACCTTTTATATGGGCTATAGGTGTATTCATCTGAAATTGGTCTGTATTTTGATCTCCTGCCTTTTAATATGAATCCAATTCTAGTTATAAATAAATACAGAAAAGGAAAGAACAATTGTGTGCTGCTGGGAGGACGTAACATCACGATAACGTTGTTTTGTAGTGAATGCAGAACACCAACCTGCCTGAACCCTGAGCTTTTGGCACCTACGCTTTCTTCGATTTCATGACAACGGAAAAGGACCTGAACGATGATTGAGAAACATTTTATTCCACGACCAAAATCATCCTACAAATCAATGTAGGGTGATTTTGCTGGGAAGTTTCTTTTTTTTTTGTGCTGGATAATAATAAAGATGTGAAAACAAACATTGATGTAACGGACGGAACTTGAAGCCGGAGGGAGAGGATGGGAATGTCAGAGACAATGTAAATGTTCTACTAGAACGATCTACAAACTGTGAAGGAGTTTTCTGCCTTTCTTTGCTAAACGGACAAAAGCATCTGTTTCCGATGTGCTTATCGCTTTTCTTTTTATTTTTTTTTTTTTAAAGACCTGCCAGCTATATTCTCCGTTCTTGAATGTTCATTGTGAAGTCTGCCTCCCATTACTGTTTCATTTCTCTCTGCACTTGCTCTTCTTTTAATTCTTTTTTTTCGTACACATTGTTGACATAATCTGTTGTGTTTTAATAGAATGCATTTTAATTATTAAAAAAAGAACGATGAACCTATTGGTTTAAAACCAGATTTATTGGAAGTCTTGCATTGAACTACTCTTTGAAAAACGCTAGCGGAAAGACTGTGGTTGCGTGGTTTCAGATGAGGGACTGCTGTGATTGGATCCATTTTCCTCAGATTTTGGAATCTTTTGAAACTCCTCAGCTTGTTGTTTTTAAAGCCCTTAAGTGGGCCAGAGATAAAATCAGTGTTGTCTCAAGTTTGGGAGAGGGGGTGGTATAAACATTGATCACTGGTATCACAGCAGTCGCACGCTCGTCACTCCCCTGGGTTGTGTCCTACACGTCACGTGACACACACACAGGTCTTTTCCTCTGATGGGAACTGGACCATTTTTAAGCCAGTACCGGGTGGTCAAGTTTGTCTGTGGGGTTGGTCTTGCTGCTTGTCTCGATGGCCTTCGCAGGAGAAATCTCCAGTGCTGAATACGCTGTGGAGGAGCGGGTAACACAGCTAGTCGCGTGCCAGGAGTTTGCCTTGGACTGGCGTGCAGTGCATGCTGGGTACATCTCATCACTGTGTTTTCATCTTCTCTTGCTCTTTGACAACATGCTTAACTCCACACCGTTCTTACATGTACAGTTTAGGATTCTGTTCCAGCCAGCTTCCTCAAAAAACTAAAACATGATTCAGATGTAGCTTCTATACTACAATATTTTCTATTACGTTAACATTCTTTCAAGTCATTTATATATATATATATATATATATATATATATATATATATATATATATATATATATATATATATATATATATAAAATACAAGTTTTTGCTCGAGCTAACTTCCCAACATTTTGGTTAATACAAAAGAATAAAGGAAAATAAATTGACTCAAAATACCATGATACCTGAAGGTTTGAATAGAAAGGAATGGTAGATTGTTACATCATTAACTGTGTGTGTAAATGACATCAGAAACACATTAATATATTTAAATACAAATAAGTGAGTGTAGTAGTTAAGATGGCATCAAAACCCTAAAGTACCTCAAACACACATGCTATGTTGGCTGTTTAAACCGGTGTAAACCTTTACAAAAATGTATATATATAGATAGATCGATGATACATAGATAGATAGATAGTTTGATTACTGTAACACAGAGCAGGTTAATATAGAGTTAAAGACACGGTTATATTCAGAACCACCTGGAGTTCATTAAAATAGACTCCTGCATAAAAAAAGCTGCTACTGTATGTGCTTTTCAATCAAGGGCAGTCCTGCAGGATATCCTGTCTCTGGTTCTATTAAAGTCCTGGTTGCGACAGAAACAGGAACCTCTACAGACTTCATGGACTTTGGGAAGCACAGCTTAACTCACAGCATGACCATACCTAGTTATTAAGAGCTATCCATCGAGTCCCATGGACACCCCTGTTTTGCATTTGATCTCCATGAGCACAACATAATGACTTTAAACACCACATCACAAGAAACTGAGCCATTTACTATTGAGTTGCCTAGATAAGTTCAGCATCTACACTTTTTTTAAGCTGGTCTAAAAGATGTATTTATTGAGATGTCTTTTTAATAGGGGTGTGCTGATACTTGTACTCGCAGAATTGCCTTCAAGAAGTATATACTGGCAGATAGGAAATATATCCATTCATTAATGTGTTTATTTCAAAACAAGAAAAACTGCCATTCCGTCACCATGACAATTGAATACCAGCCAATGGCAATCAACTTCCGCTTTGAGCGTTTTAAAAGATGATTGGAAGCAAATTTTTCTCTCATCCGGGGAGCTGACATTTTTACTGCCCTGCCGAGGATGTAAACAGTCTTGTTTATAAATCGACACTTTAATGAATGGATTTATTTAACACCTACTGACAAATACGTCTCAAAGTCAATCCCGAGTGCCAGCACGAGTATCAGCACACTTTGTATCCTTTCTGGTCCTCTAGCTCTTTATGATTAAAGCCTTGGGGTGGTGACACAAACTGTACTGTCGAGTCCAATATTTAAACCGTCTCCTTATAGTACAACCCAGCAAAGAAAATCTATTCCTCTCTGAGTAACAGAGTCCCGACTCTCTTTAAATATACTAAGGAATGTACGTTCTGCACAGGGGTTATATAGCTGTAAAACAAAAAAGGAATTCAAACCAAGAAACCAGTGCGTGTCAAGCTGGCTGGGTGCTCAACCCTGGATGGGTGGAGATACTGAAACCACCAGTAAAGTGGATCTCAAACCAACACACACACTCACAAACACACAGTACGGTCACCCAGCTGTAATTGTCAGAGCAAATCTCTGCTCCGGCTTTCCCCACGGTTCGAGCCACTGCTTATAAATAGGAGCCTGGATTACAGGCCACGGTAAAGCCACGAGTGCCACCCCCCTCTCTTTTGAAGTTGGTGGGCATTGCTGCAGAGAGGAGCATTGCTGTGGTCTTTCGGTTACCAGCAGCATCCCCAGGTTTCCTGGTCAGCTAGCTGTCTATTTCAGCTCCTGACAGAGAGGGACCCCTCTCTAATTATCCACAGGCCCGGCCCAACACAGCCTGTCATTTGGGGAGGGCTGCCCCATTCTACATAAGGCCCTTGCCAGAACTATTTCAGTTACTCTTCTTCACAGCTGGATTGGGATTCTACTGCTGCTGCTGCTGCTTTGGACAAGGACAACGAGGTATGCCCGTCTCCTGCGTCTCCATCTCCCTCTGTCTTTCTAACTTGGACGCTTTCTTTACATGTCTTTACGTGAGCCGGTTTCCCTTGCAGGAATGGAGTATCCCAAGCTCATCCATTCTCATTTTTGTTTTTTTTATATATTTTCTTGTAATAGATAAAAAAATAAAAAATAAAGAAAAAGATTGGACTAAAGCATATTAAGTTTAAATATTTTTTAGCAGCTCTGGGGAAAAATATATATATATTGTATTGATTATATCGAGATTTGTGCACACATTTTTTTTTTTAAAGTCCTTAAAGAGCAATGAATGTACCTAATCATTTTTCTTTTGTATTTTTACATTTGTATAATTCTTTCTCCAGGGATATATTACCTGTATTATCTGTCTTTCTCTACTTATAGATAAAGATACACACACAGTATGAGTCACAAAGGGTGCATCCCCTGCATGTATATACAGTTATGTTGTAGGGCTGTGTGATTGTGTTTGACTTTCAGTTCTGTTGAATATGAAATACAAATTCATCCATGACCTGTATTTTATTCCACACTGAAACCATTCAATTAGTTAAGGAGGCATTTCAGAACATAGTTCTGAAAGAGTTAAACACTCTGAATAAGAAACCCCTTTGTCTATGACTAATCATAAATCATTTTGACGTTGTCTGCATGCTTGTTTGTTTTTTATCCACTCTCTGTCTAGATGTCGCTCGCTCACTCTGCGGCGCAGTACATGCTGTCGGACTCTCTGATCCCGGAGGGGAGCGGGGACTCACGGCTCAAGGCACTGGCTCTGGAACTGCCCCTTGATCGGATCATCAAGTTCGTGTCTGTGGGGCTGCCCCTGCTGCTTGTGTCCATGGCCTTTGCAAGAGAAATCTCCTTCGGTGAGTGTGCCGGTAACACAGCCATTCATGGGGCAAATGTGTGTGCACTGCAGAGCCTGGTTCTAGCCGGCTATGGTAGGAGGTTAGAAGATCATTATAACTGCAGCTAATCAAGGGTGGACCTGGCATCTGCCCGTCACCACAGTCTAATTGCATAAACGTGTCTGTTTCATCTCTGTCCTGTGGCATGGCTGGTGGTTAGCTGAGACTGAGCAAAGGCATATAATAATAGAAAGGCTATTGGTTAATAAACAGGACAATCTGCCACGTTACTGTAAGTGGCACTCCAGTACAAATAAGCACCAGGGAATTGCCTGCTGTCTGGCCAGAGATTACTAGTTTCCTGCCGCTTCCAAACTACCCTGTTTCCAGATTCGATACTGTACCAGTCTATAGGTTAGGATTTTCCAGCATTAGGCTGGTATTTTAATAACCATAACTTATCACATAGAATACTCAATCACAAGACACTAAACCGTTTTAAAAGAAACTTATTTACACAACCAAGTGTACCAGTATTGGACAAATTTAAGTATTCCAGTAGTCTTTAATTTCATTGTTACTGTGCAGACAATAAATTTACAGGACGTGGACTAAAATAACGAACTGTTTATAGCCCCAAAGGACTGGATTGTCAGGGCGTTAGGTCTTGTGAGAAAAGTACAAAATAAATCTGGCTGAAGAAGGGAAAAGTATAAAGTAGGTTTGGCTACAAGTTTGGAACACAGACAGAGCTTTTTCATAACAGCTGGCTGGGGATTTCAGACACACGCACGTTTCAATTTCCTGTCAATTATGGTTTGAGTAAAATTATTTGGAAGAAAAGCCTGCTTTTAAGTATACATGATGTCTATGTATAGTACATTTCTAAACACAGCACTCTCCAGCATCATGTTAGGACATTGCTGGAGTTCAGGCTCCAAGGAGTGAAAGAACCTCCCTAAGTAAGCTAGCAGTATTTAAAAAAGGATGTAACTGATGTTTATTTGGGTTGAGAAGTTGGATCAGCCAGTGAGTGCTAATTCAGATTTCCCTTTCCTTTAGGAGAATTGTTGATAGATAAAAATCTTACTATAGGTATACGCTCCAATAAACAATGATTTTAGCTACAATAGCTACTATGTGTCTGTCCAGGTCCTCAGATCACCTGTTTCCCCCCACACAACTTCACGTCAAAGCAGGCAGGCTATGTGGATACCTACTGCTGGGACTCCCTGATACACCATGAGTTTGACAGTGACGGCAACTTCGAGGAGCAATCGCTGTGGGTGCACAAGGTACGGGACATCAGCATTGCTTGAGTTGTTAAGTTAAAGTGAATCAGTAAGAAGCAGCTTAATGCAGGTTCTGTATGAGAAATGGATTTCTTAAAATAACATGCCAGATCATTTCCATAACCTACATTTCCATTTGCCTATAACCGGTCCCTTCCAGATCTAAAGCTGGAAGTGCATACTTGCAATGAAAAGCATTTTGAATTGTCATCTACCCTCTCTCTAGATGTTCCCCTACTCCCTGCTGGTGATGGCAGTGATGATGTACATGCCCGCTCTGCTCTGGCGATTGCTGGTAATGCCATGTCTGGGGGCTGACCTGCTCTTCATCATCGACGAGCTCGATAAATCCTACAACCGCTCGGTGCGCCTGGCACAGTCCATCCTAGAGCTGCAGCAGAACAGTCCTGACCCTGCCAGCTTCGCAGCTGAGCTGGAGAGGTAGGGCTGAGCTCTGTCAGCTGGGGTGAGGGGAGGAGGGAGGGAGAAGGGAGGGGGACCCAGGCAAGGGCCTCTTGTGCAAAACATTCCATGCAGAAATGCTGTTAGAAACAAAGGTAATTTGATGCAGAAGTGATTTTCCTATCTGCCTATTGCTAATCAGCTTTTTTCTTTCCCTCATGCAGGGCGAAGCGAGAGCGCTACTTTGAGTTCCCTTTGCTGGAGCGCTACCTGCAGGCCAAAAAGCACTCCTATTTCCTGGTGTGCATGCTGTTCCTGCGCAGCTTCCTGCTGCTGCTCTTCATCTCCGCTGCCTGCCTCTACCTCGTCTATTTCCACCTGTCTGCCTTCCTGCAGGACGAGTTCAGCTGCTTCGTCAAGACCGGCCTCCTGCGAGACGAGCCCTGGGTTCCTGAGCTGATCCAGTGCAAGCTCACCGGGCTGCTGGTCTTCCAGATCGTCAGTGTGGCCAATGGGGCCGTCTACCTGCTCCTCGGTCCCTTGATCTTCTTGGGTCTGCTTCGCCTCTTCTGCTGGGATCGCCGCTTCCTGTCTGTCTACGAGGTGCTTCCTGCCCTGGGCCTGGGGCCGAACCTGGGCTGCCCGCTCAATGACCTCAACGTTATACTGCTCTTCCTTAGCGCTAACGTCTCCCAGCTGCGTTCCTACAGCCGGCTCCGTGCCGTGTGCACCCTGAGGGGCCCGCGGGGCCAACTCCGAAAGACGGTTATCAGGAGCGGGAGCAAAGGAGAGGAGGAGGAGAATGAGGAGATGGAGGAGCGAGAGGAGAGAGAGGAGGAGGCGAGAGAGGCGCTGAAGGAAGGAGAACACACCCTGGTGGATATGATGGGAGTGCTGGCTGGGATGGAAGGGAACGGGAAGACTCTGAAGAAGCAGGAACCCCCAACAGAGAACCTGGGTACTAGTCTATGTATACTTCTTTATGTAATAAAACGCTTCATCTTGGTAGCTATTTTGGTTATTATTATTTGGGATGTGCAGAAAATTATCAAAAAGGAAAATTCTTTCTTTAATCCCTTTCTTTAACCGTAGGAATTTTTTTTGTATGAAGTATGCAGATTCCAATATTGCACATGTGTTCCTTTAAGATCACTATAAGTGGTGTCTTTAATCTTTAAAAAGCTTGGTGTATTTTGTTGCAATGTATATATATATATATATATATATATATATATATATATATATATATATATATTGCTTGACCTGTATAACACATATATGTAATTGTGTCAAGACTCAAAATGGTTTAGGGATTCATTTCATTGCATAAATCCTAAAGAAGGTGCTGTTAAGTCAAATCCACGTGGTCTACACACCCCTAACACCCCTCTCTGTCTTTCCACAGAGTTCTCTAATCAGCAGGGGTGCCCTGAGTTGAAGGAGATGCCGTCATGTAGTTATGCCTAAAGAGCTTTCAGCACTGGGACTGAGCCTGCAGGGTTGTGATGTAAGGAGCTCAGGGAATAGGGGTGGAGCTGGAGGGAGCCAATTGGGCAGGGGGTGCCAAAGAAAGTCACCAGTACCATGTTTCCACTGTTCAGGTGGACGGTACCATATTCTTCCATTGATATAATGGCATATTATATTAGCAACTCATTTTAAATTATTCTCATACAATTGGGAAATTCCAAAAGCTAACGTTGTAGGGGGTGTGCAGAAAATTAAGATTTGACTTTCCCTTAAAAATAATCATTCATCTTGAAATTAAAGTATGTAATACTTAAGGTGGGGTTTCAAAACTAGGTTGCATTGCATATCTGTGTCTGCTTAGCATGCAAAATATAATTTAGTAATGTTTAAATCAACACAAAGAATGTATTTAGCTTTCAAAACACAGACCATACATTTGGTATGTGGCAGTCCAGGTGCATCAGGATATGAGGAAGCATGGTACATTGGACAGAGAACTGAGAGATCGGGGGTGAGGCGGGGGTTAGATCATTGAGAAAGGGGTGGGAAGAGATTCAGGAATTGTTCTATGTTGGGGTGGGTCTTTTTGTAATGCTTTCCATTCCTGGTGCTAATTGGGTAAGAGATTGCTGAACCACAAATTCAAAACACAACTCATGCAATATTTATTGTTTTTGGCTAATATTAAGAAGGAACAAACAAAGGTTGAATTAGCTTATTTGAGTAATTTTTTTAAAATATCCTCCTCGGTCCTCCTTTTGTTCAGCATACCGAACATTTCTCATTTGAAATTGCCCACACTGCTGTCAGACTGAGCCCTCGGTACGGACGTCCAGACTACTGAACGTTCAAGATTTGGGGGTCCCAAATATTGGCCTCATATTTGATGTTTTTGTGGTCTCGTGTAAAGTAAATAACCTGGTCTCAGGACCGCGGAGGATATGTCCTTGTTTATTTTAGTAATCTTGACAACATTACATGCAGTGTCGCACAAGAGAACTAGTATACTGAAAAAGAGATTTCCTGTGTTGTTCTACAACATGTTATTGATGTTGCTCTGTATTCAACTGTGCATTCCCTGTATATAACACATGTACATAAGTATGCTGCATGAGAAACATATGGGCTGCTTTTTTACACGTTATATTGCTGTGACAGCTTGAGCTGTACATGTCTGCTTGATTATTGCGTAGCTGAATGCATGTGTAAAATAAAATGAACCTACACTTCAATAAATCTTTTTATATTCTGACATCAAGGGACTGATTTATTTAATTAATTTATCAAGGGACTCAAATGTGGCTGGCTATAAAGTAGAGAAAAATTATAAATATGCTTTAAAAGGAAATACACCAGAAAATGAACAGACAGGTAAATGTAGACTCCACTGGACTTTATTAAAATAGCTAGAAACAATGGTTTGTCTGCTGCCTTTACACAATGAACACATTCGGCATTGAACACTGAGCGTAAACCAAAAGCCTCTAAACTTACAAATCAATTCCATTTTCAGCCAAGCATGACCTTTAGTATCAACTAACCAGACACAAGGTCAGAAAACGTAAATCGCCCTGCTATTAATACTACATTCTCCAATACTTAAAAGTACAAAAACATACAGATACTAATCTGTGATACCACATCAGCACCCACGCCATGAATCTTAATATGAATATTATTAACTCATCTACAAAAGCAGGCGATAGTCTTGATGTCTTGTCTCAACATCATCTACTGTACTTTGTGGTAGGTAAAGTTCTTCACCTTTTCATTTCACCAATCAGGGATACTTCCTATGTGAATACAATGGCGTTTGTAAGCCTGAGCTTCCCCCGTTTACTGAGAGCTGCGATACCTTTTCAACCAATTGAATCTGTCCCTGTATTCAGCTCAGTGACAGTCGGTCTCCCTGCTCTGAGAACGTTCCGGTGCACTTTTAAAGATTCCAGACAGCTGAATTATGTCCTGCATGCAGTGCAGTGATGAGGTTTGTGGGCATGCCGGTGCTGCTGAGCATTATTTGATTCATTCAAACTCTCCACTCAGTACACTGATGCCTGCCCCCCTTGTTTAATTTCGCTGGTGTTTTTTTAAGACTTCCTTTCTCCAGGCTTTTCCCACACGCAGCGCAGTCATGCATGCCCTCGACTTTGTGAACCAGCTGGTGCAGCCTGAGGGTGTCTGAGTGACCGAAACTCTTCCCACACTCTTGGCAGGTATGGGACAGCCGAGCGCTCCTCAAGTTCCGAATCTTCGCCCCCTCCGAGGGTAAAGTCAGTTCTTGCGATGCTGGTGAAGGCTGTCTTGTGTTTGCTGACCGTGCTCCCAACAGTATGTCTGCATATTTTGAGCGACCTCTCTTTTTCACCCCCTTCTGACTGCACTGCTTCCCAGTAACTGGCCTTTTGCACTGGAAACATGGAAATAAGTCATAATCCTGGTCTGCAATCACTGCAACAACCCAAGGGAGAAATACAAAGAGGGTTAGGTAGGAACTCACTTCTATTTTCTTACAAAAGGTCCCAATGACTCACATATTGATTTACTTCATCCCTCAATATTCACACACCAGAGAGAGAGATGCTATGGAACTGCATTAGAAGCAACATGCTTACATGCATTCCTTTATCATTCGGAATATCAGTGTTGCAAATAATACATCTGGGATATTCCTTGCTCGTGCAACACCCTCTAATGAACAGCGTTTGCACATCGTTGAGCGTGATGTGCTTTACGATCACAAGCCCAAGGCTGGTCCTCTAAACACCTCTATTTTTTCACCTCTATTGCACTTGTGTGTGTGTGCATGCTTTAGTCAAAGCGGGCAAAGCAAAGCCATTCCAGCTCTTACTGTGAGCTTAACAGATCTTACCACATATAAAATCAGACAGAAATAAAACGTGTTTTGGTGGTGAGTAATGTAATCCTGCACCCAGTGCTGGTTCCAGCATTCCTCGTAGATATATTATAAAAATGAGGTTGGTGCGGAAACCCAGGACTGGGTGCAGATCGGAGTCTCTCAGACCCTGGGTTATACTTACACGCTGCTATGGCAGCAGTGGAAGACAAGGGTCTGTCCAAGTCTTCTGTTAAACGTCTTATTCGGACAGGACCAGTCTCCATCTGAGGGTTGTGCATGAGGAACGACACGGTGCCCTCGTCTTCGCCATCTGTGTACATGTCGTCCGAGTCCTCCTCTTTACAGAGATCAGACCCCCGATGAGGAATCTCCTCGATGAGCTGGACAGAGCCCAGTTCAGTGACATCCTCTGCAAAGCTGGCAGAGTCATGTTCAATGGGTTCGCATTTCAGTCCAGGGGGGTGGGACCCTGGCTCAGGGGAGTCCTCTTTAACCTGAAGGGACAGCCGCTCTGTGGAAACCGGACTATCAAAGCATTCCTGGTCTATTACCTCCTCTTTGATGTGAACAGGCTCCATCTTTGAACCTTGCTTTGCATCAGCAAGGAACGTTTTCTTTCTTCAGTAACTGCATAGAGGAAAAAAAAATAAGAATTGGTACTATAATTCCAAGATTGTATTCATTAGATTTTTTTTTTTTTTTTTTATGTATTTTAAATAAAATAAATGTTTTATAACCATAACTAATGGATTTCAAACTGAAGACTCAAAAGTTGTTATTAATTCTAGATCGTTTCCAAAGTTTACTGGCTGGCAATGTTAATTGGTACAAAACATAATTCTAAAAACAGTATGAAATCAACAATAAAAACGTTCAGGGACTCATCTCGAGTTTCCAGGACAGCTTTTTCACACACACACACTACAGTACATCCTGACGTCTCGATAAACAAGCCACGGGTACTTCATCTCCCCTTCAGAATTATAAGAAAGTTTTGTTCGTTTGCGTTTTTCTACATTACTACCGCTTGCAGCTGCAGGGGACACACGATGCTGACCGCTTAGCAAAAACACTTCCGACTGACAACTGCTTCGCCATATTGTCAGACCCTGGCCTGGCGTCAGAAACGTCTAACAGTAAAATTTAGTAGAATTGAATAGATTACCACAAATATGCAAGTCTGCGTTCCTTTCCCATTCTGAGCGTCCTTTTTTTTTTTTTTTTTTTTTTACAGCCTAATTTTTCGTTTCGTTTAAGCACATTCGTCATTTTAAAAGCTGGTACCCAGCAACGCTTCATACGATACCCTCTGTGACAAAGCGTTCCGAACTAAACGGCTTGCAGATTGCACGTAGTGTATACTGTGATTTTGCAAGCGATAAAAAGCATACTACTATGTGCAATCGCTAAAGTCTTCCCCCGTTTTGAAGTATCTTTCTTCTAATTTTACATAACAGCACGCAGCGGGATTATCTGTGCAGTTAATGATTTTGTTTATTTAAATGCATCTTCTGTATTGTACAATGTATACTTACCCACCTGCGACGTACAGCCTGTGTCTCGGTTACATATGCAAAAAGTCACTAAAATAACGCGGCAGCAGACAAACACACTATCGCAGGAGACGCTTAACCTCGGCTCAGTCTCGCCTGTGTGGGTGTGACTCTGTTTGCCGTAGTGTTCTAAGTCCCGCCCTCCTAAGCGAGTAATTGGGCAACCATCCAGTCTGTCGCATTAACTCTTCATAATTAGCCAATAACTGGCGACGTTTTTTGAACGACCCTAAGTCACACAACCAACAACGTGGTTAAGCTATGTATTAGCCTGTTACAGGGTACCCAGCATGTATATACATAAGGGATCAGTTTACAGCTAAATGCTTAATTGATGACAAACTGTTTTTTAATTGACCTATTTTTTTTTCAATGACAAGTTTAACAAACTTCTGAACCAGGGCCCCCATTTGAAAACCAGCAAACCACCGGATCTGACCAGCATACACCAGTTGACAGTTCCATTTCCATCAGGGCACAGCACCAGAGCCACATGGTTTTGGGGCAGTTGTGTGAGATTAATGGTTAGACATACTGTAGTCATGCTTGCTTCTGGTTAGTAGTGTCTGTGATGCTTCTTACACTACATTCCTCTCTTAGACAGCATCTCTGTCTGCAACTCATTCATTGTATATACATTACAGTTATGTATTATAGTTTTGGATGTTGTTTTTTTTTCTTCTAGTTTTTAATAATACAGCTTTCGTGTATTTATTTTGTATTATTTCTATACAGTTTGTGTGTTACTGTTAAAAGTCAGACTTTGGGTTAATTCTAAGATTACCCAGCAAATTCCATGTGCTAATGATACTGTTAACTTGCCCAGCATATTTTACCTTTGGTGCAGTAAGTTCTCCCCGCTGCAGACAGTGAGTTTGTGTGTGAGTCTTCACTGCAAAGTGGTCGTATTTAGACTGTCTTCTTTATAGAAATGCAAGCTTTGCTCAGGCTTTGCTCGTCAGTGCTGGAGATATAAACATTCCACACAGAGTGGACACAGTAATCCATAAAGATCAGCAACGCATGCTGTACAATAGGATCATAAAGCAGGAATACAATTCATATTGTGCAAATTAATAACGCATTTCCTTAGGATAACCACTAATTTGCATGCTTCAGATGCACCATTTGAAGTACCGTGAAGCTCCAAGAACAAAGATAAACCTGTTGGAGGTAGATTTATCCACCAAACTTTGTATAATTTCACATATTAGGAGCTCCTAGGAAGAAAAAAAAACACACAATACTGATCTATATGCAGTTCTAAAGTTTATTGTATTACAGTATAATATGTTACTGGATCCTGTCAGTTTCAGGAATACAAAACAAAATAAGCAATATTAATTTGGCGTATTTCAAAAGGATACAGTATCATTGTCAAAGCAAATAAAAAAATAAAAAATGTCCCCAATAATTATCAAGACATTTGCTAAGATTTTACTCGAAGAAAAAGACACAACTGTAACATTACACAACGAACTAGAAACAACTAAGGTATATATAGGAGCTCTTTACACAAGTCTATTACAAAAAAATAACAATCTATACCCCATTTCTTCTTAAATCCAGTTTACCTGATGATGAGACCTTTTGGGTCTTCTAAAAGCTATCAGCTTCAACATTGTTTCTTCTCTTTCATCTCAGGACCACTGTGACTAACATAATATTATTTCCTTAAGAACAACAATGCAATACGAGAAGAAGTTTTACTAAGGAATACAAAAAAATTGCAGTAAAAAAAAAATACTAGAATATACATAACTGACTAAAGCTGTAAAAAAATATAAGCATTAATTTGAGATGTGGTTAAACAAATACTACTACTACTACTACTACTACTAATAATAATAATAATAATAAATGAATTGGCCTCCAAGTTTACACTGCAGGACAAAAATGTGTTAATTAGTCTTTACACTGCTGTCGTTATGTATTCAATATGGGCCAAAACAATATTATTATTATTATTATTATTATTATTATTATTATTATTATTATTATTATTTATTTCTTAGCAGACGCCCTTATCCAGGGCGACTTACAATCGCAAGCAAATACAAATACATTCAAGTGTTACAATACAATTCATACAATAAGAGCAGGAAATACAATAATTTTTTCAAGCGTGACAAACCACAATTCAATAATACAGCAGATAATAGTGAAAGTTACATCAGGATATGATTAAATAGTGATAGTTACATCAGGATATGATTAAGTACAAAATACTACAGGTTAAACACTTGGCAGATTACAATATTCTGAAGTACAGGATTAAATGCAGTAAAATAGGGGGCAGATAAGAGCAAAATAAAGCATATTTAAATAAAGGGTGATAGTGTCCCAGGATACAACAGAGGAGTTCTACAGGTGCTGTTTGAAGAGGTGAGTCTTAAGGAGGCGCCGGAATGTGGTCAGGGACTGTGGTCAAAACAATAGCAGCAAAGTTGTCAGCAGATGGATGAAATTAGTCTTTGCACTTTGTGTTCAAGTCAAAAAGTAATTTAGAATTGGTAGATTAAAATAGAATTATCAAGGAGTACATAGCTGAAGTCAAGGGCACTGTATATTATTCAAGAGTAAAAAGTAATAGTTGCTTGTAAGTTTCAGCCTCAATTCTATTTAAGTTATTGATTAAGTTATTGATAGTCCCGTATTTTGGCCAGAAGTGATTTTCCCAGCTCCAGCACTTCCTGTTCCTTATCTGAAGGGAACTGTCCGTTGGGAATGTTGGGAGGAGCGTGACAGTTTGGGTATTGTGTCTTCTTGTTGTCAACTCCGTGTTGCTTTAGTTTGCACACAATATCTATTAGTTCAGTGAGGCTGCCATGAAATGCAGAGACTGTTCTTGCCAGTCCTACAATATTCTGATCCTTGGTGTACCTTCCTTCTTTTCTGTATTGGGCTGCAATGAGAGCTTTTTCCACGGCTTGGTGTACTTTAAAGAAGACCCATTCTGTTGTTGACTGTCCTACATCAACGGAAGCAGCAGAAAGGTCACATTCCGCCTGCTTAAACCATCTCTTCGCTTCTTCAGGGTTTGGCTGGTATCTGTGGTGAAAACTGAAGAAGTCGTGGTCCCAGGAGGAATATCTGTGTTTAAAATCTGACCTCCCTTGTTTGTGATTCCGTGCTTGCCTACTCCAGGTTCTGAAAATATTTTCAGACGTTCGACTTTTGCCTTGCTTAGCTGACACTCGTCTTCCCTCTTTCAGCTGCTCAATATACTTGCAGACTTCAGTAGCGAGTTCAGAATTATCCAGATTCTTGTCAGGATGCCATTTTAAGTAAAGCCGTCGGATTGCTTTGTCTCGCTCTTCTTTTGGAAGTTTTGAGATTTTTTCAAAGTACTCGTCGATTTCCTTTTTAATTTCATCGAATGACTTTGAAAACTTCCCAGCTGGGATTTCATTTGGTTCCTCTCCAGGTGCCACAGGGACAAGATCTCTGCAGTTGTTGTTGACCCCCCTGGCCCTCTTAAACTGATAAATATCAGTTTTAGTGACTTCCACCATGTTTTCACTACCTATCTGGATTCGGTACATCAGCACCTCACCATCTGCTCTCTTCTGCGTGCCCAGGCACTCTACTACAATTGCAAAAAGATAAACTTCCTCTGGCCAAGAAGAAGGATCTAAGTAGCCAACAAAATCTCCCTTTTCAAAATGGTTGAGGAAATCCATTTCAAGAAGGTCCCATAAGTAATTCGGAATGACTTCTCCAGGATCAGGTAAATTAAAAGAGCTCTCCCCTTCACAATTAAAATAGTGGATGTCACACTCAATCAATACATTGTAAATATCTTCTGGGTCATCACAGCAGAGCATTTCAAAGAGTATTAACATTGAATTTTCATTCAACATGTTTTTAAGCAACACATTGATTTCTTGGGCAATACCTTTTGGTGTTTTCAACATTTTCCTTCCTTGAAAACCATCCTGGTGCACTACAAAAAAATCACAGTGGCCGTCCTTGTCTTTCTGGAGGTAGACTTGTTTTTGAATATTGGTATTCTTCAAATGTTCAGAGTTGTAAACCAGAACAGTTTCAATCTTCTCGCAGCAGGTGATACTGATTTTAGAAAAGACCTTCTTCAGCTCACTAGCTGATAAGGTCTCCTCCAACTGGCCTTCGTTCTGCCATTTCAAAAGAGAGAGCACACCTTCAGTGAAATTCGGGGACACTAGGAGATTCAGCAGCCGACACCGAAAATCACAGTTCTCCCCAAGCAGACAAAGCTTCAGAGTTGATTCTTCCAGATTTTCCTTGGTTGTATGCGATAACATCTTGGGTCTTATTTCTTCTGGCAGTAGTTTGAAAAGGTTCTGGATCGTGTAGATATCCCATTTAATATAGCAATCTTTCAGGTTAACCAAAAATGTAAACTTTTCTTCCAAGGATTGCAAGTGAGTTTTGGAACCTGTGGTAACACGGTCATTGTAGTACAGGCTACTTGACTCATATAGCTTTCCATCAGTAGCAGGCAAATACAGTGGTTTCAGTGACTGAAAGTCTTGGTTATCAGAATTTTTCAGCAAACTTTTGAAAAGATGTTGAACAGTCCTTTTTGCAGTCTTAATCTGGTTTGGATGTAAACAGTTCATGCCCTTGGTATCCTCATAGAGGGCTCTCAGGACTGAGCAAAATTGGACTGGTGTAGCTTCCTTAGAAACACCAATCCCTTGGAAGAAATCCCTGTAAGGACCCAGTTCAAATGGAAGTTTGTAAAGGTATGGACGGAATTCTCTGTCATTTTTTAATGACAGTACCACCTGGTTTGATTTCACCAAACGGGTGTTGTCTTCTACCAGAATAACTGGTAAGTCTGACAGAGACTTGGCATCGTAGAATGGTTTTTTTTGAAGAAAGACATATGCTGTTTTCATAACCTTTGTTCTGGTTTTTAGAACTGGTTTAGTTTTGCAGTCAACTCCTGAAACATTTTTAAGATTTTGAAGAACTAAGTCTTGCGGGGGTAGATGCAAGGCGCCAGACTTCTTTAGTATTCCATCTGTGTTCTGAAAAGGCAGTATTGGCATGGAGGTCCAAACTAGTTCATCATCATCTTCCAATTGTCTTACCATCGACCCCTTCAATGCAACAAGCTGGTTATTCTTAACAAATGGAGAATGCAAGGCACACAATTCCTCAGGCACTTCATAGGGGTAGATGAATTTAATGTTGGACAGTGTTTCAAGGAAATCTGCATCAAGTTCCTTTTCATTAATCTTAAAGAGAGCATCAAGTAAAGCATCTGTTTTCGGCTTCAGGATTTTCATAGGAGCCCCCTGTGCAGCATCTTGAGCAACTAAAGATGCAAAGTAAAGGAGGTCATCCTGCGATGGGGTCATCTTCATCCCAAGGTCTATCAGCAATATTTTGAACATATATTCAGGTTGTACATTTTTGAAGAAGGACTGAGGAATAAATTTATCCTTTAAATCCATTGCTTTGAAAAGTGGATCCTCTTTATCATAGAAAAAAGAAGCTTCCCGTAGGCTACCATGCATGTCTCGGATAAACTTCACTAGTTTGAGAACAGAGGTGATTTGACTTTTGTTTATCTGATATGGTATATGATAATCGTGGATTATTTTCAACAGCAGGTTTATTGCTTGAAGCATTTGCGACTCTGACAGTTGTTGAAGTCTACCGAGAATTACAGAGGTGAAAAACTCCAAGTCATTTATTACTTTGATATCCAATTCTTTTGCCAGTTCTTGATTGAAAGGAGTATCCTTAAGAAATGCAATAGTCTTATCCATCTGGTACAATTCTGGGCAGATCACATCATATTTTGACTTCAAAATGTAGACATATTCAAACCTGTCAATGCTTTGGCGGCACCCCTGTGTCATTTCAAAGAGAGGTAAGGATCTGAAATTGTTCTTGTATGATTGCTTGTCCTTGCACTTCTGCAGTCCTTCAAAAAGGAACTGTAGCATTCTATCGTACTCCATTGAATTGGATAATTGACTCCACTGTACTTCTTTCTTACGCGTCAGCTGCTCAAGAACTAAGGAATGTTCTCCTGTTTGTAATAAATGTGGCTTGATTACATGATATCCAATATCAAATTCTAAAAGAGAACGGTCAAGTTGGGCAAAGCCAATTTTTGAGAGGAGATTGCCAATTCTGTCGAGTTCATAAACCACATTTTGCAAACAATTCAGAGATGTCAGGATCTTCTCATTAGGTTGTATTAAAACAGGTAGAATTGCAAGATCTGAAAAATGAGTTTTCAGCTCCTTAAAGGCATCTGCTTTTTTCTCCTCTTTTGAAGTCCCAGAGATGTGAAACTGTCTATGGAAATATTCCCACAGTTTTTTGATCCACTCTTCATCATTTTTTGGTAAAACTGGCCATGAGCGGCAGTCATCTTCAGTGACTTTCTGGGACAGTTTTCCTCTGATAAACTGCGCAGACTCAGCGACTGTGAAAGCTTTCAGGAATCCAATCTCTTTTAGTGTATCTTTAGTGGTATAGGAACTTTTTGCAAACAGATGCTTTAAATCTGGGAACAAATCATGAAATTGGGAAGTATATTTTGGTGCTCTCAACTGAAACCTCATTACAATGTTGTCTTGAGTTAATAAAAGAGGCAGACCCTCCAGACAGTTTCTGTTTTTTTTACTGACGCCCTTGAGACAATATTCTAAAAGAATGTTTAATTGTCTTTCCTCTTTCATTGGAGACTTATTAACAGGTACAGAAAGGCTACTTTCTTTGTTCAGCAAAGGATGGGCCATCAGAAACTTCCTAAGAGATTCTGGATTCAGGGAAGTAACATTTGTTCTTGCTTTTTCAAATCCTTCAAATATTCTTTTCAATGTTTCAAAAGGGAGAACCAATTTCATATCCATGTTTTGTAAAGTCATAACTTGTTCCTCCGTGCATGTTTCAGTCAAGAAGTGCGGTTCTTCATTATAGTTTTCCTTTCCAACATTAGACCAGGAAACAGTCAGAATCTTATTTGTAAAGGTGCTTTTTTTAACTTTTTCCAACCTGAATAAAGGAATAACCTCATGTTTCCTAGCATGGATAGACCTGTAGACCTGGTAAGCTGTTTCTTGCCACTGCGGGTGTATGTTTTTAAACATGCAAGGAAAGATTCCTAAAAATTGCTCAAGGTGATTCTCACAAGATGTTTTGTCCTGGAATCTCAAAGTCTTGCCCCTGTCCTGAAACAAATGCCCAATTATGTATGAAAGGAGATCACCATATAACGGAGCAATTACGTGGATCTTTAAGTTTTCATTCCACTCAGTCTTCACATTCGACCCATCTTGTTTCCAGAGGTCCCTCCTGGCAAAATCAACGGCAAAGTTCCCATTGACATGAACAGGGAGTCCGGTCTCAACTGGTAGGGGAAGGGAGCAGAAGGCTCTGCCTGTGACAGAGGAATTCAGACTTGCTGCGATAGCTCCATGGGGCAATAGCATTCGATCCAGTTTAAGGTCCTGCATAGAAGCACGAATCTTCTCCTCCTGTATGCCCATTTGTTTTGCCAGTATCCATTGTGTTGGATGTTTGTCTTTGCAGTGAATTTCAATGTTATACACAGTCTGGTAGGGCTCTATATCTGCCAGTTCAGTTTTAAGATCTGCAATCTTTTGCACTTTTTCTTGGAAGTCTTTTCTCTTTTTCATACTTTCTTCAGACATCTTCATTTCCACAGTCAAAAGTGGCTCCAGTTTGTTGGTTTCCCTTCCAAGTTTCTGGAAGGTTATTTTCTGTATGTTGTTTAAAAACAGTATGAGACTGTCTGAGTCTTCCCTCAGCACATCAACCAAACTGTTGATATCTTCATCGTTTACAACCTGTGCATTTGCTATTTTTGACTTCAAAGCCATTTCAGGTGTTCTAAGAGGAATTCGAAACAATGTGCCCTTGTCAAGGTCATACAATGTGGGCAGGTAGGTATCATAAACATCTGAAAACGTTCTTTTGAACTCACTGTTAATGACTATTTCACCACCAGGATCTCTATTTGTAGCAGTCTGCAGGTAGGCAACATTGGGGTCGAACACACATAGGCGACTGTTCCCCGAAACAAAAGAAGGGCAATCAGTTAGATGATAGACAGAGTTAAATCCCAGCCCATACTTCCCAGTTTTCTCTGGATTGTTTCCTTTTCCTCCCTCTCCCAGTTGCTGAATTCCTTCAAAGTCTGCTTCTGTAAATCTTTTGTTGTTGTAGACGCACAGTGCAGGCCCTTGCAATGGAATCCATTTCTCTCCAAAGGTTTTTGTAGTGGGGTGGTGTCTTTGGTCCCATATGAAATGTATTTCGGTTGCCTTGGCATCATCAGCATTCTGTATTAGCTCCTTCAGTATATCTTTCTTGGACGGGTATGCCTTGATAATGTTCGACAGCCGCGCCGTAAGCTCTTCATGGGCCCCGAATGGTTTCATCCAGCGTGACAACGGATCCACTGTCATATCAGCCAGGGCTTTGTGTTTTGTGGTTTGTACTTTTAGGCGGAGAGCAACATCACGGGATATGCTTTTGTGGCAGAGAGCTTTATTCTCATTAAGCTCCAGCCAGGGTGTGTCATTGTAGTGCAGCTTGCTGACTGGTCGAAGCACACACTTGTCGTCTGGAAGCAAAATTTTCTGGACGTCATAGGAATCGATATCCTCTTCAGGGAGCTCACCAAAGCCTGTTGTAATCACTCTCAGACTGAGCTTAAGGTCCGATTTATTAAGGCGTTTTCCTTTGTAAGTGTCTGATATCTGCTGAAGCAAGGAGGAGTAATCTGAGAGGGAGAAAAGCTTTTTAATGCCAACACACTTCCAGAGGTCATCAAATCTTGTGTATTCTTCTGGCAGTTTGTAAAGATAGGGGGCAGCATCAAATGACACTTGGTGGGCAACTTTATCAAAGGGCACAAACTTTCCTTCAACCAAGATAAAATTAAACTCCAGTTCCCTAGCAAGGATATTCCTAGAGGAATGTGTCTCCTTAAGATGCTTGTTTAGATAGGAGTAACATTTTTCAGCAATTTGCTTCACTTCAGTGGGCTGTATCTTGTGGCAACATTTCAAAGCTTTTTTTAGCTGCAACAGCACAGTATCCAGGGATGGGTCTTTGTCCAAGCCCAAGATAGATTTGACTTCTGAAGAGATTTTAAAGTCTGTCCCTAACTCATTTTTGGCCAAAATTGGTTGAATCATATTGACAAGCCACTTGTGTTTGTGGCTGTATAGGTCCTTTGGTTTTACAAGACATATATTTTCCAACGCAATGTTCGAGGGAGAGATGGGGGTGTGAGCAGGAAGAAAAACAATATCCTGAATCTCTTCTTGGACTGTATTGTTCACCTTTACATTGCTCAGCAATGCCAAAATGTTCTGGACTCTATTGTATGCTTTTGCCTTATTTTGTTGCCACAAATGTTCCACTGTTTGTGCTCTCTCTATGAGTTGGGAAATAGAGGCCTCGTCTTTGATCATCCCAAGAGTTTCTAGTCTTGTCAGTCTCTCAGGATGAAGAAAATCTCCTTCTGTTCCTGTAGGGATCCTACCTTCTTCTTTGTCATACAGGGGGGCAATCTTTCCTTTTGGGTGAATGAGATTATGAATATATTGCAGCTCCCCTCTCTTGCTAGATGGAATGCAGGGCTGGGTTTTTAACAGTTCATCAATGCTTGGGTTTCTCAGGTCAATTGCATGGAGAATGAATGCATTCCTTGTGCAAGCATCCATGGATTGCAAGTTGTCAAAGACTATTTCGCTGTAGAATTTAATCCAGTCGTAAGTGTATTTGTCAATGATGTCCCCGTGTCCATTAACTGTAAAACCTTTTCTCACCCAATCTGGCAAATTCACAGCCTGGAGTGGTCGGTTGAGCCGGTCAGCAAATTCTTTACTGGCTGCTTTCCCTATTTTCTCACTGTTCATGATTTCATAGTCCAGAAATCGTGCATGGTCAATGTCACACCAGTCATTTCCATTACCCAGGATATTTAAAGGGTGGCCTTGAAATCCCTTTGCCACGGCTTCATAAAATGCCTTTGCAGTTGCAGCAAATGGCTTTAAAACCTTTTCCATGTTGGGCCAGAATGTGTAATAGTTGTAGCCTTCAATCTTGCTTTCTTGACACATCTTTTGTAATTGCAGGAGCGTTGTTACATATGCCACATTGACTGCGTCTTGTAGTAACGCTTCATTCCAATCTCCCTTTAAGCCAGTGGTCCAAATATTCTTTCTGTTGGAAGTGACTGAGAAGGACCCATTAATGTGAACTGGGAGCCCAGAATGGATAGAAAGTGGAAGGAAACAAAAGACCTGGCCAGCAGCAGCTTCAGTATCAGGTCGCCATTTCCCTGCTGCTTCTTTGCTCTTGATTAGAGGAACAGCAACACTTCCGAGCGGAAGGGCCAAAAGTCTTTTATCGCAGACCATTTGCAGAGCTTTCCCTACACCAAAGCAGGAATGAACTAGCCAGTATTGCAACATCTGTGGAGCTTCTGGGACTTCGGATGTGATCTCCATAACACCAAAAGTATTAATGTCAATAATTCCTCTGCATTTTCCGTTAAACCTTTCCAGTTTACTAACAGAATTCTGCTGTAGGTGCCTGAAGGGGATGTGGTCTGCCACATTATATTTGCAGATGTCTTTTCTTGTCAGTGTCAGGACTGTGGTGGCACTGCTTTGGTCCTCTGCGCTTGCTGTTTGGGACAGTACTTCCAAACTGACCTTTTCAACTCTCCTTAAAAAAAGCAGCATGTTTTGAGAGGTTTCTTTAAAGGTATCTGTTAGTGACTGGATCCTACTCTCATCATAGCACTTGGTGCTTATCTCAGACTTTTCAACTTCAGCAATTGTCCTGAAGGGGAGTTTTATCAGGGTTCCTTTGTAATCAAATTGGTCTGCTTTTATGTTGCATCCAAATATGTTATGGTATGGTTTAAACTGGCCTGGAAATCTCTTGAGAACACGGTCACTTCTGGAGAGGTCCAGTTTGATTCCAGGGTTAGATTTGCTTTTAATGTGTTTCTGGAGATGTGTGACATTTGGGTCAAATATTAGCAGAGTTTTGCCACTTAAGATTGATGGTATGTCTGTTATGTGATACACTGCATTAAATCCCAATCCGAAATTCCCTATCTTTTCAACTTGATGTTCCTTTGAGGCTGACCCTATTTTAGTTATGTTTTTGAAATCATCTTCAGTGAAAACCTCATTGTTGTGGGACCAGAGTGCTGGACCATGGCATGAGGCCATACCCGGGTCAATGAGACTCTCTGGGGAGTCCTTGTTTTGCCTCATGTCCACCAAGAAGCAGCAAACCGTTGCCTTAGCATCCTCCGCATTCTGGATTAGCTCTTTGAAAAGGTCGCTTTCCTCATCGTATTCTTTGAGAATGTTTTTTATTCTTAACGTTACGGCTTCACTTTGCCCACACTGTTCAATAAATTCTGGCTTGAGTATCCTGGTGCTGAGATTGTGAACATGCAAGTACTCCGCTGTGGCCTGGAGTATTTCCTTATGGACAACATGGAACTCCTCTTCATCTTGCTGGAGGTCGTCCAATGCTTCTGGTGAAATATCACGATACAGGACTTTAGACAAGGGCTGCAAACAGAAATCCCCTTCCATTCCTTTCTTGTGTACTGGAACCGGAAGGTCATTTTCACAGTCTAGACTTTCCAGATCTTGATTTGTCTTCCGCATCCACTCAAGAACAGAAATGGCCAACTGCAGTTCCTCTGGCCTTGCACTGGCTGTACGGGAATCAATGTTCTTCTGCAGGTCATACAGCAGGTTAACCACTTCGGCAGGGCTCAGTGAGGGCTTGACGCCACACTTCTTCAGCAAATCACTGTACTTTGATAACTCTGGTGGGACCTTCTTCATGCAGTGGCTCAGATCTAATTCTTTTGGGTAAGCCAGAATAATGTCTTTCGGCTGTGAAAACCCATCTCCGTTCCAAATTGGAAGGTCAGTTAGACTTGTAAACTTATCAAGGTTCTTCTGAATGTGACTGTAGATAGAGTTAACGTTTGTCAGGATTGAAAATTTATCTTCCTCTTTATAATTCTCAGACAGTACTTTGAGATTTTCAATTACTTTCGCTGGTGGAGGAGGAACAGTCAATCCTAGAGCTTGACATGCCTTTCTGTTAAATTGTGTAGTAAGAGGGATCACTAAGCCGACTAAACTCCCCAAACTTGAGTCCTTTATGTCTTTAGGTCTGTACCAATTAGAACTTTGCTTTTCTGTTGGTTTTGCAGTTTGCACCCATGCTAGTGAGCAAAGAGTTTCCAGCTGTTTTGAGGAAAATTTGGAGAGAACGTCTGTATCATTACAAACAGCTACTAACACATCTGACTTTTTGCGAGCTTGGTCATTTTTTTCTCGATCCACTTCTCGTGCAGCTATTAGGAATTCATCGGCGTTAATGTCTCCAAGTGAAGATCGTAAACCCAGGCGACGCAAGGTCTTCAGAACTCCCTTTTCAATAAAATCTTTAGATGGGAAGAAGTCATGGCTGAACAGGTCTTTGAATGTTTTCACCTCTGGGTCAAACAGGGCTGAGGGCTGCACTCCGGTCCCTCTCGAATTCAGGAATTTCAGTGTTTCACATTTCTTACGAATTAGATCCTGCTGGTTAAAAAGCATGTCACTATTTCTCAAAATCCACAGCATATTTGTGTCCTTTTGGTGAGACTCCCTGTAGAGGCCGTTTTCCACCCCTGTTACAATTTGCAGAGCGACATCTGCAGCACTTAAAAGGCTGCCCTTTAGTTGTAAGAGAAACTTTCTGTCACATTCACCTGTGCACTTCAAGACTGTCTTAGGTAGGACTACGTCACCTGGAACACAAGGCAATGTATCACAATTTATTGCTGCATGGTTTGTGGCAGCTATGAGACCCTGATTGGGAGATGCGAGAGACAGCATTTGGTGAAAGATGGGTAGTTCAGAAATTAGACTTTTCTCAGCTTGTACAAAGCTGTTGGCTTCAGATATAAAGTTCCTGATCTGGTTTCTTTCCTCCGTAGACATAGCGGATAGTTTACTTTTAACGGCATCGACACCGAGGTTTGAAAGCAGGGTTAAGAAGTTGCTTACAGATGGAAGGAATATGTAATCTTTTAACTTTGGATGGTCTAGAAACTCATCACTCTGCTTGATCACTGTGCCTCCAAGCTTTCCGATTAGGGCAACCATTTCATCTCGCAAACGACAGCCATTAAGTTCTTGAAAAATCAATGTTGTGTTCTTTATGAGACGTGCCAGTACAACTGTCCCTTTTGCCTCAGCCTGGCGTCTGAGTGGTATAACTGGCAGTCCTTCAAAGGGACGAAGGTCAGTAGGACAGTGTTTTTTCAGGAAATGCCAGAGCTGAGGGAGCCATTTGTCTGATCTGTCCAAGTGGTTTCTCGCATCCCAGGTGACATGGTCCGAGCCACGAGCCCAGTTAAATGGGAAAGCATCCTTTATGTTTTCAGTGACTAGCTTCACATTCAGACACTGAAGATTGAAGTTATCTGAAAGAAAAAAAAGGCTGTTGAGTACAATTACTTGTCGCACATGTAAACATTCCCAGTGATTTGAGTTTTAGAATTTATGTAAGCTCTTATGTCTATTTTACTCACTTGCAGAGTGTTTCCGTTAATTTTGAAATATTAGAGGACAGTAAAAAGGTTCTTACTCTTTGAAGCCAATCTCCGTAATGAGCCAAGAACAGTAGGCTTCAGATCTTCAGAAATGAACCTTTTTGCCAGTCCCGGTAGCAGTGTCCTGTATAGATAATAGTAACCTAGTATTAAAAGGATACTTTAAAACATCTACATTTTCTGACTTTGTCAAAAATGCTTCAAAAGAAAGAAAGAAAGAAAGAAAGAAAGAAATACACCCAATAATGTTACTGAATCTGAAACAAACTGCTCGGACTGCTGGAAATAGCTTTATATGTATAGCACTCTGCTTACCGTGGGAAGTCTTCACTGTCAATGAAAACCTTTTCACCATCGTTGGAGGCTTGAAAAGTGGTGAAGGACCCATCGCTCAAAGGCAGCAACGGAACCCCTTTCAGTCCCTGGGAATCTTCACATCTGAGAATGAACTCAAGCAGCAGCATCTTTTCATCGCGAGTTATAGAATTCAAGTTACAGGTTTTTAGAATTCTGTTTATAAATTCTGGGGTTGCCATGGTTATGCAGTATTCTTTAACAGACTGAACTGTGCGGTACACATGGCTAGGAACTTTGACCAACAGCTTCCGCTGGGATAAGAGAAAGCTCTCCACAGCAGTCATGATGTCCAGATCTTCGCTGCGTTCTTGAAAGACAGCTTCTTTTGGATATATCCAATTTGTGGAACTGTGAGCTGAACAGAGAACCCTGTATTTTCCTAAGCTCGTGGCCACCATGTTTGCCATTGTCGCCCAACGTTCCTTGTGGGCTATGCTGTCCAGGTCAGGCCAGAGGTTATAGGTCATTGATGGGTTCATTAATGGGTCTCCAGTCAGGGTCAAGGCAATGGCATCCAGAATGATGTGACAGTATGCTGGTGGGAGGAGTTTTTCAACCAGGAGTTCGTTCCATTGAGCAGCCTCATCGTGTTTCTGGTCCTCCTCCACCCATTTGATGTATCGACGGTTGTCTGTGAGCCCAAAACATGCATTCACATGGACGGGCAAGCCTGTGGTGTTGCTGTCGTTGTCAGGCAGTGGTAGAAAACAGCTCAGACGGCCTTTAAATTCTCCATCATGGTCCTCGTCCAAAGGGAAGGCGAGCCCAATACAGGGTCGATAGTTCAGCTTTTCAGCAAGCTTGTGTAATTCACCATACACGCTGCCAGTTGCTGTGAAGGTAGAAACCAGCCACTTACAGCTCTTCTGCTCAGCAGGACTCTCACTTGTTATAACTTTAAAAACAGAGCAGGCATCTGCACCCGAGAGCAGTTCTAGTCTCTCCTGATCTGTGCCTCCAGGTGTCACTTCTTCCTGCGAGGCTGTTATGGTAAGAATGTTCTTAACTGTGCCATCTCGGTCAATATGCTTCAGCGAGATGGAGGCTACGTTTTTTAAGAAGAGGAGGCTCATGTCTGCATCAGCCCTGAAGGAATCAAAGAGATCGAAGACTCGACTTTGGTCGTACAAGTTGTCCGATATCTGCGAAAGCTCTTCCCGCAGTGTAAATCGAAACAGGGTCCCCTGGAAGTTTTGTTCTCGAAGCACGTCATCCCAGGATGTCTGGCTGCCAATTGCCCTCAGGATTTGTTTCAGTGGCTCAAACTGGTTTGGATGCTTCTGTAGATCTTCTTGGTCGTCTTCATGCTCCAAGGACCACAAGTAGCCACCATCATCAAAATATTTCTCCTGGGGGTCCATGAAGCCCACATTTTTACCACTGAAGATGCATGGCAGATCTTAAAGAAAAAAAAGGGAAAGATAGTAGAAGACCTATTGTGATAAAATCATGATGGCTTCCTTTTTCTCTTTTACACTTCTGCATGTTTGCGAAAACAGAAAGCTGGCATTCAGCTGAAAGCCAACCGAGGATTGCTTCATCAAAATGCATTCTGTTTTACTTGGAGCAACTTCTTATTTTAAAAAACCCAGCAAATACCACCACTATAATAAAACATTTTCTAAACAATGATCTTTATACAATTGCATCTGTCTCGCAGTATTGTTTGAAACACATTAAACATTATACATTTCATAACCACTTAACATTGTAAATACCCTTATAAATGTTTATGAAAGTAACAGCATAGCAAAGTGTGATAAAGCATAGTGAAAGCATAGGTAAGCAATGGAAAGTCCAGAGTGGTATGGTAAACAATATTAAAAAACCTGGCAAACAGCATAACCATGGGAAAACTGCAAGAATACCCATGGTAAACTTTTAGAAGGGTAAAATAGTAATATTAATTCCATTATTAAGTTCAGCCACTGTTCTTACCAGTTATATGGTAAATAGAGTTGAATCCAATGCCAAACCGGCCGATTCTGTTTGGATCCTTGCTTTTGACACTCCTTCCTGTAGCCTGGATCCCCTTCCAGTCTTCCTCGGTGAACACAGAGTTGTTGTATGCCAGCAAGGCAGGTCCTATGGAAAACAGCATGTTAAAAAAGCACTTTCAATTTGCTTGATTTTAATATTACAGCGAGCATGCAGGAGGATGAAGAAATTCCAGGATCGTATGCCACAACACTGCTGGAAAGTTCTCATAAGTATTGTGAAATCAGTTGCCTTATTGATCAGTCTCTTAATATGATGAAGTTTAAAAAGTACTCATGCCAGGCAGAATGATCTTGTGGTACTCAATTTCTGCACCACCTTTACTGGAGACTAATCATTTTACCTTGAAACTTGTGGAGGTCCTCTTCCCAAAGGTTTTCAGTCCCATAATTCCTTTCATCATACAGAAAAACAACCTCTGTTGCTTTTGCATCATCGGCATTCTGAATCAGTTCCTGTCAATGGAAAAACAATGTCATGATAAACTCATGCAGTGAACCGGATGCTGTGCCGCAAGCTTGGGCCCTGGGCGCCTCTGTATCAGATCAGTTTGAGAAGGCTTGGCATTATTTAAGTTTCTTTTTTTTTTTACTTCGTAGTTAAGTCTTTGCAATGCTAAAACGTTATGTGCTTATTTAGAGTTTCTTTGCTTAGACAATACTAACCAGGACAGTCAGTATACATCAGAATGTAATATAAAGAGTGTGTGTGTAGATATGGTTTAAACGCTGACACTGCATCACTTTTAAATGTTCATAAAAATGCTCCAAAATGCACATCCCTAATCCTTACCTTTAGAATCTGTCCGCCGTCTGGGTATCGGCGCAGAATATCTTTCAGGTAGTCAAGGAAAGGGGGAGCTGTGGCCCTAAACCTTCTCCTTAACAAAAGAAAGAGAAGCAAAAGCATTCTTACTCTTCAAGTAAGACAAAAAAGCAAGGCTAACCAATATATTACTTACCCATGATAAAAAACAAAGCTGTACACCGACTACAGTATATATTATAGGGTTATAGGATTGAGAACATCTGATTCCTACTGCAGTATATATTATAGGGTTATAGGATTGAGAACATCTGATATCTACTGCAGTATATATTATAGGGTTATAGGATTGAGAACATCTGATATCTACTGCAGTATATATTATAGGGTTATAGGATTACAAACATCTGATACCTACTGCAGTATATATTATAGGGTTATAGGATTGAGAACATCTGATACCTACTGCAGTATATATTATAGGGTTATAGGATTACAAACATCTGATATCTACTGCAGTATATATTATAGGGTTATAGGACTGAGAACATCTGATATCTACTGCAGTATATATTATAGGGTTATAGGATTACAAACATCTGATACCTACTGCAGTATATATTATAGGGTTATAGGATTACAAACATCTGATATCTACTGCAGTATATATTATAGGGTTATAGGATTGCAAACATCTGATATCTACTGCAGTATATATTATAGGGTTATAGGATTGAGAACATCTGATATCTACTGCAGTATATATTATAGGGTTATAGGATTGAGAACATCTGATATCTACTGCAGTATATATTATAGGGTTATAGGATTGAGAACATCTGATATCTACTGCAGTATATATTATAGGGTTATAGGATTACAAACATCTGATACCTACTGCAGTATATATTATAGGGTTATAGGATTACAAACATCTGATATCTACTGCAGTATATATTATAGGGTTATAGGATTGAGAACATCTGATATCTACTGCAGTATATATTATAGGGTTATAGGACTGAGAACATCTGATATCTACTGCAGTATATATTATAGGGTTATAGGATTGAGAACATCTGATATCTACTGCAGTATATATTATAGGGTTATAGGATTGAGAACATCTGATATCTACTGCAGTATATATTATAGGGTTATAGGATTGAGAACATCTGATATCTACTGCAGTATATATTATAGGGTTATAGGATTGAGAACATCTGATATCTACTGCAGTATATATTATAGGGTTATAGGACTGAGAACATCTGATATCTACTGCAGTATATATTATAGGGTTATAGGATTGAGAACATCTGATATCTACTGCAGTATATATTATAGGGTTATAGGATTACAAACATCTGATATCTACTGCAGTATATATTATAGGGTTATAGGATTGAGAACATCTGATACCTTCTGCAGTATATATTATAGGGTTATAGGACTGCAAACATCTGATATCTACTGCAGTATATATTATAGGGTTATAGGATTGAGAACATCTGATATCTACTGCAGTATATATTATAGGGTTATAGGATTGAGAACATCTGATACCTACTGCAGTATATATTATAGGGTTATAGGATTGAGAACATCTGATATCTACTGCAGTATATATTATAGGGTTATAGGATTACAAACATCTGATATCTACTGCAGTATATATTATAGGGTTATAGGATTACAAACATCTGATATCTACTGCAGTATATATTATAGGGTTATAGGATTGAGAACATCTGATACCTACTGCAGTATATATTATAGGGTTATAGGATTACAAACATCTGATACCTACTGCAGTATATATTATAGGGTTATAGGATTGAGAACATCTGATATCTACTGCAGTATATATTATAGGGTTATAGGACTGAGAACATCTGATATCTACTGCAGTATATATTATAGGGTTATAGGATTGAGAACATCTGATATCTACTGCAGTATATATTATAGGGTTATAGGATTGAGAACATCTGATATCTACTGCAGTATATATTATAGGGTTATAGGATTGAGAACATCTGATATCTACTGCAGTATATATTATAGGGTTATAGGATTGAGAACATCTGATATCTACTACAGTATATATATTATAGGGTTATAGGACTGAGAACATCTGATATCTACTGCAGTATATATTATAGGGTTATAGGATTGAGAACATCTGATACCTACTGCAGTATATATTATAGGGTTATAGGACTGCAAACATCAGATACCTACTGCAGTATATATTATAGGGTTATAGGACTGAGAACATCTGATATCTACTGCAGTATATATTATAGGGTTATAGGACTGCAAACATCTGATACCTACTGCAGTATATATTATAGGGTTATAGGATTACAAACATCTGATATCTACTGCAGTATATATTATAGGGTTATAGGATTGAGAACATCTGATACCTACTGCAGTATATATTATAGGGTTATAGGATTACAAACATCTGATATCTACTGCAGTATATATTATAGGGTTATAGGATTGAGAACATCTGATATCTACTGCAGTATATATTATAGGGTTATAGGATTGAGAACATCTGATATCTACTGCAGTATATATTATAGGGTTATAGGATTGAGAACATCTGATATCTACTGCAGTATATATTATAGGGTTATAGGATTGAGAACATCTGATATCTACTGCAGTATATATTATAGGGTTATAGGATTGAGAACATCTGATATCTACTGCAGTATATATTATAGGGTTATAGGACTGAGAACATCTGATACATACTGCAGTATATATTATAGGGTTATAGGATTGAGAACATCTGATATCTACTGCAGTATATATTATAGGGTTATAGGATTGAGAACATCTGATATCTACTGCAGTATATATTATAGGGTTATAGGATTGAGAACATCTGATATCTACTGCAGTATATATTATAGGGTTATAGGATTGAGAACATCTGATATCTACTGCAGTATATATTATAGGGTTATAGGATTGAGAACATCTGATACCTACTGCAGTATATATTATAGGGTTATAGGATTGAGAACATCTGATATCTACTGCAGTATATATTATAGGGTTATAGGACTGCAAACATCTGATATCTACTGCAGTATATATTATAGGGTTATAGGATTACAAACATCTGATATCTACTGCAGTATATATTATAGGGTTATAGGATTGAGAACATCTGATATCTACTGCAGTATATATTATAGGGTTATAGGATTACAAACATCTGATATCTACTGCAGTATATATTATAGGGTTATAGGACTGCAAACATCTGATATCTACTGCAGTATATATTATAGGGTTATAGGATTACAAACATCTGATACCTACTGCAGTATATATTATAGGGTTATAGGATTGAGAACATCTGATACCTACTGCAGTATATATTATAGGGTTATAGGATTACAAACATCTGATATCTACTGCAGTATATATTATAGGGTTATAGGATTGAGAACATCTGATATCTACTGCAGTATATATTATAGGGTTATAGGATTGAGAACATCTGATATCTACTGCAGTATATATTAAAGGGTTATAGGATTGAGAACATCTGATATCTACTGCAGTATATATTATAGGGTTATAGGATTGAGAACATCTGATATCTACTGCAGTATATATTATAGGGTTATAGGATTGAGAACATCTGATATCTACTGCAGTATATATTATAGGGTTATAGGACTGAGAACATCTGATACATACTGCAGTATATATTATAGGGTTATAGGATTGAGAACATCTGATATCTACTGCAGTATATATTATAGGGTTATAGGATTGAGAACATCTGATATCTACTGCAGTATATATTATAGGGTTATAGGATTACAAACATCTGATATCTACTGCAGTATATATTATAGGGTTATAGGACTGCAAACATCTGATATCTACTGCAGTATATATTATAGGGTTATAGGATTGAGAACATCTGATATCTACTGCAGTATATATTATAGGGTTATAGGATTGAGAACATCTGATACCTACTGCAGTATATATTATAGGGTTATAGGATTACAAACATCTGATACCTACTGCAGTATATATTATAGGGTTATAGGATTACAAACATCTGATATCTACTGCAGTATATATTATAGGGTTATAGGATTGAGAACATCTGATATCTACTGCAGTATATATTATAGGGTTATAGGATTACAAACATCTGATATCTACTGCAGTATATATTATAGGGTTATAGGATTGAGAACATCTGATACCTACTGCAGTATATATTATAGGGTTATAGGATTGAGAACATCTGATATCTACTGCAGTATATATTATAGGGTTATAGGATTGAGAACATCTGATATCTACTGCAGTATATATTATAGGGTTATAGGATTGAGAACATCTGATATCTACTGCAGTATATATTATAGGGTTATAGGATTACAAACATCTGATATCTACTGCAGTATATATTATAGGGTTATAGGATTACAAACATCTGATATCTACTGCAGTATATATTATAGGGTTATAGGATTGAGAACATCTGATACCTACTGCAGTATATATTATAGGGTTATAGGATTGAGAACATCTGATATCTACTGCAGTATATATTATAGGGTTATAGGATTGAGAACATCTGATATCTACTGCAGTATATATTATAGGGTTATAGGACTGAGAACATCTGATATCTACTGCAGTATATATTATAGGGTTATAGGACTGCAAACATCTGATATCTACTGCAGTATATATTATAGGGTTATAGGATTGAGAACATCTGATATCTACTGCAGTATATATTATAGGGTTATAGGATTGAGAACATCTGATATCTACTGCAGTATATATTATAGGGTTATAGGATTGAGAACATCTGATACCTACTGCAGTATATATTATAGGGTTATAGGACTGCAAACATCTGATATCTACTGCAGTATATATTATAGGGTTATAGGATTACAAACATCTGATATCTACTGCAGTATATATTATAGGGTTATAGGACTGAGAACATCCGATATCTACTGCAGTATATATTATAGGGTTATAGGACTGAGAACATCTGATATCTACTGCAGTATATATTATAGGGTTATAGGATTGAGAACATCTGATATCTACTGCAGTATATATTATAGGGTTATAGGACTGAGAACATCTGATATCTACTGCAGTATATATTATAGGGTTATAGGACTGCAAACATCAGATACCTACTGCAGTATATATTATAGGGTTATAGGATTGAGAACATCTGATATCTACTGCAGTATATATTATAGGGTTATAGGATTGAGAACATCTGATATCTACTGCAGTATATATTATAGGGTTATAGGATTACAAACATCTGATATCTACTGCAGTATATATTATAGGGTTATAGGATTACAAACATCTGATATCTACTGCAGTATATATTATAGGGTTATAGGATTACAAACATCTGATATCTACTGCAGTATATATTATAGGGTTATAGGACTGAGAACATCTGATATCTACTGCAGTATATATTATAGGGTTATAGGATTGAGAACATCTGATATCTACTGCAGTATATATTATAGGGTTATAGGATTGAGAACATCTGATATCTACTGCAGTATATATTATAGGGTTATAGGATTACAAACATCTGATATCTACTGCAGTATATATTATAGGGTTATAGGATTGAGAACATCTGATACCTTCTGCAGTATATATTATAGGGTTATAGGATTGAGAACATCTGATACCTACTGCAGTATATATTATAGGGTTATAGGATTGAGAACATCTGATATCTACTGCAGTATATATTATAGGGTTATAGGATTGAGAACATCTGATACCTACTGCAGTATATATTATAGGGTTATAGGATTGAGAACATCTGATACCTACTGCAGTATATATTATAGGGTTATAGGATTGAGAACATCTGATATCTACTGCAGTATATATTATAGGGTTATAGGACTGAGAACATCTGATATCTACTGCAGTATATATTATAGGGTTATAGGATTGAGAACATCTGATATCTACTGCAGTATATATTATAGGGTTATAGGATTGAGAACATCTGATATCTACTGCAGTATATATTATAGGGTTATAGGATTACAAACATCTGATATCTACTGCAGTATATATTATAGGGTTATAGGATTGAGAACATCTGATACCTACTGCAGTATATATTATAGGGTTATAGGATTGAGAACATCTGATATCTACTGCAGTATATATTATAGGGTTATAGGATTGAGAACATCTGATATCTACTGCAGTATATATTATAGGGTTATAGGATTACAAACATCTGATATCTACTGCAGTATATATTATAGGGTTATAGGATTGAGAACATCTGATATCTACTGCAGTATATATTATAGGGTTATAGGACTGAGAACATCTGATACATACTGCAGTATATATTATAGGGTTATAGGATTGAGAACATCTGATATCTACTGCAGTATATATTATAGGGTTATAGGATTGAGAACATCTGATATCTACTGCAGTATATATTATAGGGTTATAGGATTACAAACATCTGATATCTACTGCAGTATATATTATAGGGTTATAGGATTGAGAACATCTGATACCTACTGCAGTATATATTATAGGGTTATAGGATTGAGAACATCTGATATCTACTGCAGTATATATTATAGGGTTATAGGATTACAAACATCTGATACCTACTGCAGTATATATTATAGGGTTATAGGATTGAGAACATCTGATATCTACTGCAGTATATATTATAGGGTTATAGGACTGCAAACATCTGATATCTACTGCAGTATATATTATAGGGTTATAGGATTACAAACATCTGATATCTACTGCAGTATATATTATAGGGTTATAGGACTGAGAACATCTGATATCTACTGCAGTATATATTATAGGGTTATAGGATTGAGAACATCTGATACCTACTGCAGTATATATTATAGGGTTATAGGATTGAGAACATCTGATATCTACTGCAGTATATATTATAGGGTTATAGGACTGAGAACATCTGATATCTACTGCAGTATATATTATAGGGTTATAGGACTGAGAACATCTGATACCTACTGCAGTATATATTATAGGGTTATAGGATTGAGAACATCTGATATCTACTGCAGTATATATTATAGGGTTATAGGATTACAAACATCTGATATCTACTGCAGTATATATTATAGGGTTATAGGATTGAGAACATCTGATATCTACTGCAGTATATATTATAGGGTTATAGGATTACAAACATCTGATATCTACTGCAGTATATATTATAGGGTTATAGGATTGAGAACATCTGATATCTACTGCAGTATATATTATAGGGTTATAGGATTGAGAACATCTGATATCTACTGCAGTATATATTATAGGGTTATAGGATTACAAACATCTGATACCTACTGCAGTATATATTATAGGGTTATAGGATTACAAACATCTGATACCTACTGCAGTATATATTATAGGGTTATAGGATTGAGAACATCTGATATCTACTGCAGTATATATTATAGGGTTATAGGACTGCAAACATCTGATACCTACTGCAGTATATATTATAGGGTTATAGGATTGAGAACATCTGATACCTACTGCAGTATATATTATAGGGTTATAGGATTGAGAACATCTGATATCTACTGCAGTATATATTATAGGGTTATAGGATTGAGAACATCTGATATCTACTGCAGTATATATTATAGGGTTATAGGATTGAGAACATCTGATATCTACTGCAGTATATATTATAGGGTTATAGGACTGAGAACATCTGATATCTACTGCAGTATATATTATAGGGTTATAGGATTACAAACATCTGATACCTACTGCAGTATATATTATAGGGTTATAGGATTGAGAACATCTGATACCTACTGCAGTATATATTATAGGGTTATAGGATTGAGAACATCTGATACCTACTGCAGTATATATTATAGGGTTATAGGATTGAGAACATCTGATACCTACTGCAGTATATATTATAGGGTTATAGGATTACAAACATCTGATATCTACTGCAGTATATATTATAGGGTTATAGGATTACAAACATCTGATATCTACTGCAGTATATATTATAGGGTTATAGGATTGCAAACATCTGATATCTACTGCAGTATATATTATAGGGTTATAGGACTGAGAACATCTGATATCTACTGCAGTATATATTATAGGGTTATAGGATTACAAACATCTGATACCTACTGCAGTATATATTATAGGGTTATAGGATTACAAACATCTGATATCTACTGCAGTATATATTATAGGGTTATAGGATTGAGAACATCTGATACCTACTGCAGTATATATTATAGGGTTATAGGATTGAGAACATCTGATATCTACTGCAGTATATATTATAGGGTTATAGGATTGAGAACATCTGATATCTACTGCAGTATATATTATAGGGTTATAGGATTACAAACATCTGATATCTACTGCAGTATATATTATAGGGTTATAGGACTACAAACATCTGATATCTACTGCAGTATATATTATAGGGTTATAGGACTGAGAACATCAGATACCTACTGCAGTATATATTATAGGGTTATAGGATTGAGAACATCTGATATCTACTGCAGTATATATTATAGGGTTATAGGATTGCAAACATCTGATATCTACTGCAGTATATATTATAGGGTTATAGGATTGAGAACATCTGATATCTACTGCAGTATATATTATAGGGTTATAGGACTGCAAACATCTGATATCTACTGCAGTATATATTATAGGGTTATAGGATTGAGAACATCTGATATCTACTGCAGTATATATTATAGGGTTATAGGATTGAGAACATCTGATATCTACTGCAGTATATATTATAGGGTTATAGGATTGAGAACATCTGATACCTACTGCAGTATATATTATAGGGTTATAGGATTACAAACATCTGATACCTACTGCAGTATATATTATAGGGTTATAGGATTGAGAACATCTGATACCTACTGCAGTATATATTATAGGGTTATAGGACTGCAAACATCTGATACCTACTGCAGTATATATTATAGGGTTATAGGATTGAGAACATCTGATACCTACTGCAGTATATATTATAGGGTTATAGGATTGAGAACATCTGATACCTACTGCAGTATATATTATAGGGTTATAGGATTGAGAACATCTGATATCTACTGCAGTATATATTATAGGGTTATAGGATTGAGAACATCTGATACCTACTGCAGTATATATTATAGGGTTATAGGATTACAAACATCTGATATCTACTGCAGTATATATTATAGGGTTATAGGATTGAGAACATCTGATATCTACTGCAGTATATATTATAGGGTTATAGGATTGAGAACATCTGATACCTACTGCAGTATATATTATAGGGTTATAGGATTACAAACATCTGATACCTACTGCAGTATATATTATAGGGTTATAGGATTGAGAACATCTGATATCTACTGCAGTATATATTATAGGGTTATAGGATTACAAACATCTGATATCTACTGCAGTATATATTATAGGGTTATAGGATTGAGAACATCTGATATCTACTGCAGTATATATTATAGGGTTATAGGATTACAAACATCTGATATCTACTGCAGTATATATTATAGGGTTATAGGATTACAAACATCTGATACCTACTGCAGTATATATTATAGGGTTATAGGATTACAAACATCTGATACCTACTGCAGTATATATTATAGGGTTATAGGATTGAGAACATCTGATATCTACTGCAGTATACATTATAGGGTTATAGGATTGAAAACGAAGGATTGTGTTTTTGTACCATTTTGCTGCTGTCTTTCTTAGCTAGGTCGCACTTGTTAAAGAGATTTTAAAACCTGGAGTGGAATGGCTCTCCAGGACTGTGATTGGACACCTCTGGTTTAAACGATACGAGTGTCAATATAGCCCACACACAGACGTTCACCGTCCTAGAACTATTATATACTGCTCTTTAACACTACTTTACACCGTCCACATTTTCTTAATATTGAATTTGTACCTATTTAATATCCTATTGTATAATTTGTCATCCACTGTTGTATCTGCGAAGATGATTATTGACCATGATTACTAAGTTTTCCAGGAAATCAAAAGAAAACCACATTGCAGGGTAATGGAAACTTACCGTTTGTGGCTTTTTCTTTCTCGATTCATCTCTTCATTCGCATGCCAGAGAAGACTTGACAATCAATTTGTTAGTACCGCCTTGCACCAGCAGAGGGCATTCATTGTCTTCTGGAACTGGTTGACAGAATGGAGAGGAAAAAAAAAAACGACAGACATGCAGTTCAGTTTTTAAAATTGTTATCGTTAGATTGGTTTTGTGTAGTTTGGTTCACATAATGATGCAGCTGGTGTCTAACCATTAGAACCTACTACATATATACTAGGTGTGTCATTTCAGAAACTAGCCAGCAGTATTTACTAAACCAGAAGTTTTTTAACTTTTTTTAAAACTGTACCCCTTCTGTCTGGAGGTTTCAGCTCAAGAACCCCCTTACAATGTCTGCTCTACTGAATGGTACACTGCAGATGCAATACAAGGCAGAATAGTCCCTGTTTATTTAATATATAATTTACTGAACAGCTTGGAGTCACAATACAGTATCTGGGAATCTCTTCTGAAACACACACGCATTTACTGTCTATTCAGCACAGTTATTATAAGTAATCCAAGATAGTCTGCACTGTAACTGTTTGGCAGCTTAGTTATGTGTGCCATTTAAAACGATGCACTTTCTGTAGACTCTTTCGTGCTGTCTGCCTTTGTTTTTCTTTTGCAAGGGAGAAATGCATGCATTTTCGACAAGAGAAAGGATGAACATGATAATCTGGATGTGCTCTATCAAAACACCGAAAACCATTCAACCAGCTGCTATTGCTGTTACTAAAATACTGCCACGGCTTAGTAATATCAGAGTGGAAACCCGCTCGATTGAAATCACGCATGCGTACAGGTGCATGACCATTTTGAAACTAGTCAGACTGTGCGCAGTGGTTTAGAGATAATATATAATGCCATTAAAGCAATTCAAGATCACAATGAATTTGGATTATGACCCTTAGAAGTACCCCCAGGGGTACATGCACCTCCGGTGGATAACCCCTGTTCTAAACCAAACCTAACCAGGCTTACAGTACACTAGTTGCTGATGCTTCTACACCAGACAGTGGTTCTTTGCCATCTTCCCTTATAAAAACTCTCCAGTTACACCAGATAGAAAACAGTTGTTTACTCTTTAAACTTGTTAAAACTATTATTCTCAATACTCAAAGCAGCGTTTTAAAACAAATATGTCCTACACTTTATAATTTGCCCACACAGTATTTTAAAAGCCATCTTCCCTTTAAAATAGCATATGGGTTGTCACACTACATTTTCTGGCATTTTTTTTCTTCTTTGTACTGCCATCTACAGTTTGGAGGACTACTTGCAGTCAAACATGCTATTTTTTCCTTGAATACCACCCTACTTCAGTCTACTAGTACTGTTGTACATCGTTCAAGAGTGGTATGCGATGCAATACAGGTACAGCCTATGTGCGTCTTAATTGTATAACAACGTAAATTCGGTATGTTTGAAAATATTCATGGTAATTCTACTAGAGACACAAAAAAAAAACGACAGGGGAGTGACGCAATCTAACAACTGGTCTGCAGAGACGCCAAGTTGAGACGTTCGATATGAATGAAATAAATCTCACATAATACTGTACACTTTACAGTTTAAAAATAAACACATCGTGTGCAAATTTATTAGAACACCACATTGTTTCTGTCTAATTTAATTGATGACTTCAATAGACCACACGTGCAATTCATTTAAAAATAGTAAGAGAGAAGGAACACAGTCACATATGGAGACTTTTTAAAAGTTATTTAAGATGCACAAAGTGGTCCAACAGTGTATATTTGTTTCTATATCACCGATTACTACTGATTGAAAATTGAAATTCTCCCACCCAGCAGTTTTCATGCAGAAAGTCTAATACATTTGCACACGAGTGCATATACAGTATGCAAAACAACGCCATAGATCTTAAATTATATGAATACATTAATGAACAGAAAGGGCACCTGATCGCCTTAAACAACATGTAAATATATACACCTGGTAGAAATGAAACTATTCTTAAACTCTGCCGTTTTTATATAGAATACTTTTACATGTCAGGTGGATGCTTTATTAATTAATTCATCATCATCATAATAATAATAATAATAATAATAATAATAATAATAATAATAATAATAATAATACCCTATTAACGTGTATTGCGTTATTTCTCATTACAATTGATACATTCTGCTTATAGCGAAAGAACGTTTAAGTTTGAAGTATAAAAAACTTCGAGACTTATGATAAGTCTTAATATATGGGATTTACCAAAAACAGAGTACGCACTTACCTTGAGTGCTGAGGATGAAGAACCAAATCTAAACGTATAAAAGCTTGGGATTTATCTAGCTATTCCGCAAAGCACTCCACCTCACTGATCTGTGATTTGTCGGCTCTACTCCCACGTCATACCAGGGAAATCCCCTGCTCTTCAGTTTCGTTTTCTTGAGCTGTTTGGAACCTGTTTTTTTTTTGGTGGGCGTGCGCAAATGAGATTCCGCAATATTTAAAGATGATTAAAATTTCATCCATGAAATATTGAAAATTGCTGAAAAAAAGTATTTTTGGACATATTAGTCTGCAAGTATTTCCTTTTTCTGTCCTACCCTTTTTACACTGAAAATAATTATATATATATGATTTGGCAATGCCTCTAATGTTGTCATGTCAATAAAGCACCTTTGAATTTGAATTTGAATTGAGAGAGAGAGAGAGAGAGCTAGATAGATAGATGGATAGATAAACAGTATCTGGGTAATTATAATCACAGCCACTTAAAATGATTGTACACCATACAAGGAAAAGTAAGTGGACAATGGATTAAAATAGGGGAAAGTACATTTGAAGCTAACTACTGTTTAATAAGTGGGTCAATAAATCACCCTGGGTGAAAACTCCAGGTGGATTAATATAGAGATGGCAGTATTTAGATCCGCCACTGTATAGATCACTAAAATAGCCCCCTATGCCAGCTAAACCCAAAATAAAGAAGTGCTCATAGTCCCCCCTGCAGCATTCAAAATCTCTCTCTCTCTCTCTCTCTCTCTCTCTCTCTCTCTCTCTCTCTCTCTCTCTCTCTCTCTCTCTCTCTATAATTGATGTTAAAAGTTATGTTTACTGAGGGAGGACAGCAGACTGGTCATTTGAACCCATGGTCCATAGTCCCCTCTCTTAACTTTATGCCTTTGGAAGCTCAGATGAACCCTTTGAAAACGAGTATGCAGTGGTGGTTGTTTCCTCCTCAGTGTGGCAGGAAGCATGACCGTGCAATAACACTGCCTCGAGTACCAGAATAAATCAAACCTAGAGAAACAGAAACTTAAGAGCACTGTTTCAATAAGTGAAACTTAAAGGGAAAAATATAAAGAAGTGAAACTTAATTATTTCTTAGCAGACACCCTTATCCAGGATGACTTACAATTGTTACAAGATATCACATTATTTTTACATACAATTACCCATTTATACAGTTGGGTTTTTACTGGAACAATCTAGGTAAAGTACCTTGCTTAAGGGTACAGTAGAAGTGTCCCCCACCTGGGATTGAACCCACGACACTCTGGTCGAAAGTCCAGAGCCCTAACCACTACTCCACCCTGCTGACTAGGAATTTGACATTTAAAGTCAAATTGCTAGTCATATTTCATCTAAAGGCACGTCACCTGTACCAGAAGCTGAAAACAGGCTTTGAGCCAAGGTGAGGCTTTAGAAAAACAGCTGCTACCAAACCTGACACAGCCAGTGCAATGCATTTGCAAACCTCTCCTCTTGACACCCTGACAGTTTTTTGCCTCATGTCTGTTCCCTAAAATGGAAAGTGTTTTAAATATGTAGGGCCATATTTTCAAAGCATTTACTCCAGTCTTGTATTAGCTCCTGTTTTTTGAAAGAGGTACTCTGGAAATCGACATTCAAGCCCTACCAACTTCTCATGGTGCAATGTTATTTATTTTCCACTAGGTGGCAGACTTAAACCAAAATTAAAACTCAGACCGTTCTCTCAATCCAGCTTCACATTTTTTTTCAGTTATTGATTTTATGATTCTCTGCTGTTCATGTGTCTATTAAAACCTACTTTTCAAATTCCTTAGATTATACTCTACACCATCCATTACACATCCTCTTTTCTGTAACAGTTGTTTTTTGTATTAGTTATGTATTTCAGTTCTACAAACATTCTGCTCTTCAGAATATACCCTAATATTGATGTATCGTTCTGTGAGCCTTTTGAGAGGATGGCAATCCTTCTATTGCAGAGTGGAGGGGAGAGAAAATCAATGACAATAAATGAATGCTTACACAGCACCTGACCTTAACTCACATTAATGAGTTATTGTTTGAAAAACAACATTAGTCTCCCCATTGTTGGCACATCCAATAATCCAATCAAGCAGACACTATATGAAATGTGATTTGAAACAAGCTCAGAGAAGAAAGATTAGGAAAGACTGAGGCTCACACAGACAAATAGATCTGTGAGCACGATCATTCGCGAGCGCTTTTCTGTATAATTTGCAGTTCTAGGCAAATCTCCCTTTGGTAAGGGTTTACACTGTTAATGTGGGCTTTCATATGCTTGCTATTTAATGGTGAAATACATTGCAATTGAGCCCTGTCGATGTGATCAGTGCAGAGACAATGTACAATAATGATTCATGTTTGTGGCATGATAGACTGCAGTATAAAGTCATGCACTGTGACAAATGAAGCTTTCAGTGCTTTGTAAAGTCCTAGTCATGGTTTCTGCACCATTAATGGATTCACAGAGCTGCAACAGCAGAATACTGCACAGCCCTAACATATCAATATAACTGATCATGTCTTCCCACATCCAAAAAAGGGCGTGTTTAATGTATATATTTTTTTGCTAAATAACGATGAATATCTCAGTTAAACAACAACGCTGGAAGCAAAGTCACCTTGCTTCGCTTGTTCGGGACAAAAACAATATCAATATCTGTGGATCCTTAGGCTTATTTCAGGCTCAAGTTAAACTGCTTGGATAAACCTCAGCAACGAGAAACACAGACATGAAAACTTCTGGGTGTGAGAATTTCAATCAGTGGCATAGAAACAACAGGCACTCATGTGTGAAAATATTAGACCACTTTTGTGCTTTAATTAGGCATCTTAAAAAGCTTTTAAAAAGTCTCCTGCATTTTACCATTTGTGGCTACGTGTTCCTTTTCTCTTACTATTTTAAATAAATTGTACGTGTAGCCTATTAAAGTCATCAGTTAAATTAGAAAATTACTAATTTGCCTGTTTTGAATTTTCTATGATTTTCAGTTCCAGTGGTTTGATTTCATATGCCACACAAATTAAAACTACAGAAGCAATGGGGTGTTCTGATAAATGTGCACACTGCTGTATAGAGAGAGGGGGAGAGAGTAGGTGAGACGAGCCACGTTCAAAGGCCATTTTGTCACATGGTTTGAATGGAATGAGTTCAGTCCTAGCGAGGTAGAATTTCCCAGACAAATGACATTTGAAGCTAGCCACTCTTACAAATATTCAGTTAAAGGGTAGTGATGTTCCTCCACTGTTTAGCCCTTTGAAATAAAACCTGTTCTTTCCTACTTCGGTCTGCTTGGTTATAGTTCAATAGCGAAGGCATTCCTTAGACAGACTCCCAAGCCTCACACAAGTACTCGATAAGCGGTGAGCCTAAGCTGGGGGAGGCTCAAAGGCTAAAGTGAATTCTTGCTGCAGAATGGATGTAATGAAAGGCAATTTCTGGGTACCAGTAATGCATAAAAGGAACACGAATTCAGCTAAGAGCTACATTGTGCAGATGGAGGAGGGCAGAACCATTTGTAGCAGTCTGGGAAAGAATGGAACAAATTCAAACCAAAACCATTGCTCTGAAGTTTTTTGATAGGCAGCCTACAGGAAGACCAGGGCACTGGAATCATTTTCTAAATTGCCTTCAATTCCACCCAGCCTGTCCAGAAATGTCACCTGTCAGTTTGTAAACTGTTTTCTGTTGTAGTCCAGAGCTGTGCTCCTCCTAACTAATACTGTTAGGTTTTTTGTTATTTTCATTTTTTTTTTTTTTTTACAATACAATCTGTTCTTATAGAGTGCCTTTTATGTGCAATCACCCTGGGTTTCCTTCTAGCGGATATATTACTTGCACATGAAAGTACTGTCATGAGATGTTATCTTCAAGCTTTGAAGGTGGTGAAAACACTACTAATTATAGGTATACAATTAACCCAATCAGAGCTATCAGAGTCATGTCTAATCTCCAGAAATACCGTATAGAACTAAATTATATTTCTTCACTCAAGTGTGCAGGTGGGCAGGTTAATGGTTATTAGACATGATTCTGAGAGCTCTATTGAGGCCAAGGGGTGTTTGGGGCTTTTAAACTGGTCTCAGAGTTTCATCCAGTAAGGGGTGTTTGGAGCTTTTAAACTGGCCTGAGAGTCTCATCCAGTAGTGGTGCTTTTTTCCTTTCTGAACCCCCCCCCCCCAAAAACAAACCAAAAAAAAAAAAAAAAAAGTGCTACCGATTTGGAGTAGCTTTGAGAATCTAAGCTGTTAAACATGCTCATTTAGTTAGTGCTGCCTTCACAAGAAAGATGCTTCAAAAGCAATTACAAGAATTGAAATAAGAAAACGCGCTTGCCATTACTGTGAGGGTTTCTGAAAAGCCATTTCATTGCTGCGTGATGTTAATTTAATAGTCTTTATACAACGACAATAATGAAATTAAATGCTAATCTGAAGGAGACAAAAAGTGCTTCACTCAATATAACAACGCGTGAAGCCAAGATGAGCACAAATGAATGTAGAATTATTGATTGCAGTAAGAGTATGTCATTCTTTCTTTTTTTTATGCTGGAGAATAAAATATTGAATTATTTATTAAGTTCTTTGACAAGTGTTTCAACTAGAAATTTTCAGACATTGAGAAATGCTCCTAGTAGAAACATTTGTCTAATCGTTTTTCTTTTAGTGTTGCTTTAAAGTTTTATTATCTTATGTGGGATATAAAAGAACAAGGTACCACAGTAAGCACAGTAACTACAGCTATCGAAGCTTCATTTTGATGCCCTTTACTTCAGCTTTCATCGGCTTAAGAGCTTCTAAAGCCGCGAAATGTCATCACGTATCCTACTGCACCACAGTTTAGCTTCTGCTGTTGCAGGAGGGAAACTTGTCCTTTTCCAATCTACTTGAACTCAAAGCGCAGAAAATGGGCAATGCAGCACTTAAGAATCAAACCTTGGAGGTAAGATAAAGAAGCCTTGATTTCGAAGATGTGATGCTTGCAGAACCATAATCACGGATAAATGTCCTGCTCGGAAAGGATGTGTCTGGGTTGGTTTCATTAGCGCGCTGACAGGAATATCACGTATATAGGAGACCTTGGAGCTTTTGAAGTGAGAGGCCATGATGTGCCTTGAATCCTGAGCAATGCGGCAATTAAAACCCACCTAGAGCAAACTGTCCAGCCGTAATTAAGATACGATTTCTATGGATAAGAACAGATATTGTGCAGGGGGAATGGAGAGAGAGAGAGAGAGAGAGAGAGAGAGAGAGAGAGAGAGAGAGAGAGAGAGAGAGAGAGAGAGAGAGAGAGAGAGATAGGGGGGTGGTCCCCTAAAACTGTGTCCCACAGTCATATTCAGCTTTTAGTGGCCTTTATCAGAAGGCAAACCTTGCTGACAGTCCAGTTTGTTTACATCCCCAAACTAGTATCTCCCCCACCATTAGAAATCTGCATTACGTCACTCTGTGAACCAAATAGACATGCTCCTGGTACAACCTGCAGCACTGGGTGGTTATACAGTAAATGCCATCTGCAAGCTCTTTCAGCTCAGGGTAGAGATCCATGTTTTGTTTAGTTGTTGTGTACGTCCATAAAAAGCAACCATGTGATCTGGAGGATATGCAAGGCCTCCATCTGGGTTGACATATAAATAATCAGGGAAAAACCATCAGTTCAGGGACGACACAGCCGCTGCGTTTTGAGATTGTGCCATCGACCATTTCCTGGTATAAGTTTCATACTATGAAAAACAATCAGCCATTACAGAGAAAACACTGTAGGTGGCGCACCAGGCCAGTGTTCTCCATTGAAATCCAGTACATGAGAGGCTGCTTTGCTGGCTTGTGTTATTTTCCTCCTACAGGAGCTGGCTATTGCCATGCGGAAAGTTAAATATGCTTCTGTACACCCACATGCTTGGGATGAAGCTAATGAGTGGTAAATTAGGGACCTGGCATCAATCAAAGGAGGTAGCATGTAAAAAGAGACAATGGCAGATCTCCATTGTAATCTGAGAACTGAAGAGGAAATACATTGTGAATACAGATTGGCTATATCAACTGCATGCTTGTAACACAAGTGAGTGCATTAGTCTGTACTGACTGCACAGTGCCATGACACTGAAATGACATTACATGTGTTATAAAGAATCTCACAGTAGGTATGAGTAAGCCTACATTGCTCCTATATAGATAGATATAGAAGTGGTTTATTTAATGCTCCACCAGGTGTCAGTGTAACATTAATAATGACAGGTAACCTGTTTGCCGTCCCTGTTAGTGTATGTGGGTGATACACACACTCCCCAATGTACAGAAGAATGCTCTATTTACTTCTTTGAAAATCCTCAGTAATTATTGATTAATGGCTCTATGGCAGGCACAATGGCGCACATGGAATTAAAACTAAATTGGAAGTTATTAGGATGCATACATTACAGAAATGGATTCTCACACACCTCCGCGGGGAAGGACGTGGGTCTTGACAGTCGACCATAATTATTGACTTTCTGTAGGAATTAATCTGTTGCAATACAGACAATATGCCACTGTAGGTCTTATGCCAGCCTGTATTGGCACAATCAGACAGTACCAATCTGCAAAGAAGGCTTTGAAAGTACCCATGGGCACCTCAGAATACAACAGAGCAGAATTAGGACAGTAACATACCACATGAACAATGCTGTACTGTATATCACAGCTAATTGTAACCTACAAGTCCCAAGTTTATTTAAGATTTGCCAGTTGCTTGCAAGTACAGGTTTGACTCTTCTCTCAATTTCATTTTGAATCTGGGAAGTGGCTCAGAGGGTTGACCTGGCATACCCATGGATCGGTGATTGAAAAACCCAAGGTGATTCTTCAGTCCATATGCTCTAAAAACAGCTGTGACTTAAACAGTTGGGGTGTAGGTTGATCAAAGTGCCCCCTACAGATGACACCCCTCAACTGTGTATGCCTGACATTCCAAGTGACTTTCCTCCCATGCGTTTCATTCCAAACCCTCTTTACAGTACGCAGCAAACCAAGTGCATGCACATTCATCGCTACAAAGCCCCAGTTGAGGATGGAAACCTTTTAAACACAGTGAGAAAGCGTTGCTTCATTATGGGCCTGTGTTACCCAATGATTACACATGCTCCAATTCCAACAGTACACTGGGATTGTACTTTTTCAGCTGTGCCTGAATGACTGAATATCATTTCCAAACTGAGCACAAAACTATCTCCATCAAGTATTGTGTGACTTTTGAACACTTGCCTGTACAGGATTGTGTTGTATCCATAAAGTATTAGCCTTCGTGTAAATGCACATGGCTGCATAGCATATAATGACAGGGCAGCACAGCTATTCTATACTAGGACATGATCCTGAAGGCACAGAACATGTTGCCCCTGATGAAGAGTATGTGTTGAATCCCAGTACAGGAGTCTGAGAAAGCGAGCGTTCCATTCTTATATACACGTATCCATGAGCTTGCACAGTCACCAGGGTTATTGGCAAAACAAAGATATCACCGATTTCTGTCTTTTTCCTTTATTAAGGGACTGGTTTTGGAAGATTTATGGCCGCGATTTAACAACAGTACACTATCCTCGGAAGACGATACTGTGTAAAAGCTGAAGTCTCTTTGGTGTTTAAATCTGCTGCTCAGTAAGAGATAATCCAAGCTCTCGGATGATTGTTAAGGTCCAAGGGGGGAGATTGCTCATTTTAGCCTTGTCATTTAAAATTGCAGTTTCTTAGAATGGAATTTTTAACACACAGAGGGTCCTTTTAATAATGAGTGCAAGAGCCAATTTTTCTGAAAAGAAATACAACTATACTGCTGGTATGAAACTAGAAAAAAACCACTTAGTTGCAGCTAGGAGGTATATGGTTTTTCCGAACAATTTCTTGTTTTATTGTATTAAAATCGATATTCCTTTGAGAGGGTTTTTTTTTCTTTGCCTTTTCACTCGTTGCTAAATGGAGACCACAGTGGCACTCTGTACACAAAGGATCTGGCTTAACCTTTCATTATAAACAACATAGCGAGCGGTCACAGGTAAGCGTCTGATGCAAAGAAAAGAAAAGTTTAGAATATGTGTTTTAAAAACTGTGTCAAGAGGGTCAGTAGTTTGAACAAAGCGTGACTTGCCGGTGTAACTTGTCTCTCTCCTGATGAAGACGATTGCTGCAGAGTAGTGAAAACGTAGGAGCCTGGATGAGTTACAGACTGTACAGCAGCAGCGGAGGGACAGACATTAATAATTATACAGGGGTTTGCAGTGTGCTTGAACTCCATTACAACAGTTCTGGGAAAGATTCTAGAAGTATGCTGCCTGAAGGATGCTCAGAGGCAGCTCTGAATCATCTGTGTGTGGGACATTAAAGGAGCATCTACTTACTTACCAGTGCCCTCACGTATAATAAAAGGACAGAGAACACGTATTCTACAACAATTGCATGGATTGCAAGCTCAGGTGCATGTTGATCTTTTAAATGTGCTTCTTCTCCAGGTAGTGCAGTAATAATAATAATTAAAAAAAACTAGCAGACTGTGTGAAGGTGTTTGCTAGGGGCCATACCCATCCCTATAGGCTGCAGACCTCCGAATGAAATGATCCAGTGTAGGACTTGCATGCCAGACTGGGTAATTAATAGAGGCTGGTATCAAGAGCAGTAGGGCTGTTGGACTACTGTCTGCCCAAAAGGATGCTCATGTTTTTAAAGAGCAATCTACAAATCAATTCACTGGAAACTCCGCACTTTACTGTAACCAGTGATGTTGCTGGAATCACAATAAACTCCACTGCACCTTACTACAGTTTGTGTGGGGTTCGCATCGGACCATCTTTGCTGTTTGGTTCCACATTTTAGTGTTCACCAAAGATTGCTTATTGCACAGTTTCCCTTGCCCCTTCCCTTATGCTAAAAGGTCCGTTAAATTGAGCTTTGTAAGATTGCCACACTCTTGTGCATGTAAAAAGTTTCTCTCCAATCATGCGCAACTTCCTGTGAAAGTTTTAACGAAACAGCATCCTGAGTGAATTTTCAGCCGTACAGCAGTTAATAAATTGCAACCCTCTAAAACCTGTGATGAATATTATAAAGTCATTAATTCTGCCCTGTGGGAAGGAGCGTTATGGATTTTCCCAATGATCAATTACCCCACATAATAGGTTATTGTTTAATGGCTGAGTATGAAAAGCCGGAGCATTAATCTTAATCAATAACCCATCAGCGTGACCTACAGAAATTACCAGTGCTTTCGTTACTGAATAAGTTCATTTGTTTTCTTTTGAACCTCCAGCGAGTAAAGGTTACCGCTCAACTTATGCTGCTTTAATTAATATTCCAACTTGGATATGTACATTTGAACCTTTCTTTCAAAGAAAATATCTTCATGTAGATAAAAAGTTGTTTTACCATAACTGATTGATTCGAATAGTTAATTCAGACACACTGCTCCTTTTACTGAAATTAAAAGCAAGAATTATGAAGTGCTCAACCAATCAATCTTTTTTGAGCCAGGATAAAAAGATTATGAAGCAGGATCACTTGCTTTTTTACACTGCCTTGTCACTTTATTAGACCTGTATGTAATAGTGGCTTGGGCCATGGTTTGTCCTGATCACAGCCGTGGCACAACGAGACACTGGAAGGGGTCTTTGAGGGAAGTTAATCCATTTCACGCATAAATATTTTACACAAATGCTGCAGTGAGGTAGATGCTATTGAGTACTGACCTCAAATAAACTTTCAGATTAGTTTGTTTACGAGTAGTTATGCAGTTTTGTATATTTTACATTCGCACACATTGGTGTAAATACCTTGGTACCTTGTTCAGTTTAGTTAATAAACCATGCTCAATAATATAGCAATACAACAATAGTCAGTGTTCAGTCTCTGAGATTTGTCTTTAAGGAAAGGAATTCCCAAGGTGATATTTCAGTACTCCTATCTGTTTATGAGCCAGGGACTTGTTATTAATGGGTGATGCTTCACTGATAATTAGCAATATAGCAGAATAGCTTTGCTTGCTTCTTTGCAAGTTCTGGGATACTGGCATGCACAGATTGAGAACTCCCTCACGGAGTTCCTTAAAGAACAAACAGTGACCTTTGGACGTTGCTTCCGCTTGCTCTGTAAAGTACTATAAGCAAACGGTCCATCCAAAACATTAACCACAGTATTCAGTTTTACTAAAAAGAAAGCATAGCATTTCATGTTAAATGCTTGGGGAACTTCTAGTATGATAGGAGTAATCATAAGAATCTGGTTAATAAAATCAGCTGGAACTTGACTCCAGAACGGATGATCAACCTGGCACCTGCATTGAGTCAAGTGTTGCATAATTGCTTCTGAAGCTAAACACAATTCCACCTGCTTCTTTAGAGAGTTGAAAGGTCAAAATATGACATGGTTTCTCAAGAACCAGGGAGACACATGACAAAACAACACAGACAGCTTGGAAGCATTCAGAACTATTAGAAAAAAAACATTAAAAAGGTAAGGGATGAAAACTATATTTTAAAATAGAATTTGCAGCTGGAGTATGTGTTTGACGTTTCCACGCTTTCGCAGATTTTCATAACTCGACTGCATGCCTCTTCATATTGGCAAGATCTTAATATTGGTTATTGGCTGCATGTAATTGCCTCCTTGGGAAGTTAATTCGAAACCTAACACAGGTAATTCCGGTAAAGCCCACAAAATTCAATCTTGGATGCTCAGACCATTTAGCCGTCCGCGCATGTGAGAGGTAACGAGGAGAAATGATCCTCTACAAACTGAACCGCTCACCTCTGGAAGTGTTTACCTCGTTACATGAAAGAAAGGGCTCAATCATGTCCATCAAAACATGTCAATTTTCAAACAGCAGGCCCCCGTGAACACTGGATTGATTACAGATTCGGTCTCCTGGCTTCTGCTCTTCTCTTCTCTTTCTTTTTTTCTTTCTTTCTTTCTTTCTTTCTTTCTTTCTTTCTTTCTTCAATAAATGCTGCAATTTTATTCCCATCCGTTTATTTACTTTTTGTAAACTTCTGCCTCCTGGAGCCGCCTTGAGATGGGTTTTGCAGTTTAGTCAGGCAGTTCTTCTTGTAAAAACACCTTACACTAAACGAATAATAATCTTTAACAGTGATTCTAATGTACTGTAGCAAAGCAGTGTGGTTACCAAGCTATTCCAGAAAGGAATCCTCTATAGGATTAGGGCGGCACAAGGTTTTAATGTTAAATGCCTTCTAACGTCTTTCTTATTCTGCTGTCTAAAATGAAACTGAAATTAACGAAAAAAAAGAAAAAAAAACGTACATAAACATAAACTCTTCTAGCCATGGTTCAACGCTTGTTAAATGACCCATTGACAGAACAAGGAGGGAGATTTCATTTCTAGTAATTAGATGTAGTTTTGTCAGTTTTATGAGCCGTAAACACAGAGATGACCATGAGCATTCATTTCCCCATTACCAGTTGTTTTTATGACCTATAAACTATATCAGCACTACCATGGGAGTGAAATATTTATTGTAACTGCAGGCTTTTTACTCATATCATTGTCGATGTACCTGAGTAGATGCTGATTCTTTACCTCCAGGTAGCGTCTAGTAAGTGTCGAATCCACTTGGAAAAAAGACTGCAACTTGATGCTCTCTGTAATTACTATTATTATGACAATTCATCCAGCACATCAGACATAAGACAATGATAAGAATAAATGAAAAGATGTGCACATTATCAGCTTCAGTAAATAAGCCTTACTTATTAATAACATCCAATAACAAATACATTTGCAGCATGATGCACGATTAAATACATAAGATTCATGGTCCTCTGATTTGTGAGAGACATTCCTTTTTAATTACATTTTCAATGCAGTACAATGAATTAATTTTGTTTGCTCGAACTGACAATGTAGTGATAAGCCTGCTGAGTTTCTTATTTACATTAAATTAATATCTGCTTTGCAGTCATTTCAACAGCAATCTGAGCACAATGTGAACATCTACAAATACTGCCATTTAAAGGAAAAGCCTTTTCTTTTCTTTTTTTTAAATTTTAGATTGCCCAATTTTTTTTTACCCCCGGTTTTCTCCCCAATTTAGAATGTGCACCTCAGCAATTCAGGAGAACTGAAGGGTGAGTGGGCATCCTCCGATCCCACGAACAAGCCAGCTTCCTCTTCTACACTCAGGAACTCCAGCACAGATATCAGTGAGCTACTGGCCTCTGGAGGACACAGGCCAGCCTTGTTGGCGTGTCCCTGAGCTCACCAGATGCCAGGCCGGTAGGGTTTGCTGTAGCGCAATGAGGCAAAACACTCCCTTCTAGTTTTGCCTCCCTAACACGCAGGAGCACCAGAGTCAGTGGAATCCCCAGTGAAGACCAGCGATTTCATACAGCCAGGATGCGAACCAGCACTCCTCTGACTGTGAAACTCATTCTGCACTTCACACGGCCGTGCTTTTACCAGATGAGTGAACATTTGAAGTTGTGGCACTTACTCTAGACTGGCAATGCTTGGGCACTACTACTGCTGTGGTCACAACAGCTATTTCTTGATGTAAACTTTGAGATAAACGTTTGAGCACGCGATTGCTATTCTGGGAAATCTTTATTCATGAAGTGTAAAGAGTGCTGTTTAGAATTCACGTGATTCCCTCCTAACGCCTCTCGAGGATAGAGTGTGCCTTCATTAGTTTCTGTTGGGAAGGAGGACTTTCATCATTGTGTTTTGTTTCCCTCTTGTGGTACAGGGATCATTCTAATGATAGCACGAGGCACGAAGAGAAGCAGAAATAGTTAGCGTGGCACCTAGTTTAAAATGACTGTGGGGCAAACGTGGTCCTATAATTCTGAACCTAAAGCAATCCTGAAGCATTGGAATTCAAGTTCTTTCTGATTTAGACTGCCAAGGTGCCCCCTCTTTACAAAGTGCTGCTTCTTATGTTTTGCTCTCTTTTCAAGAGTCCCCAGATATTTCCCTTCCTGGCCATGTCATTTCTGATTATTTTATTAGATGTTTGTCGTCCTTTTTGCTGGTTTCTTGCCCGAAGGCTTTCTATTCCTCTGTGGCCATGACAGAAGGACTTTCATTACCATCAAATACAATACTGTACCTAAGTTATTTTTGTTGAGTTCATTTTGTACATTTTCAGTTTCAAATTGACAAATTTAACCTTTAACTATGACTGATTTGCAAAGGTTTCCAATGACAAAGAGCAGTTTTAAAAGTAACGCTTTACATTGTGTCTCTAATGACTGTGTATTTACACAGTAGTTACTTAGTAAATACAAGTGCACTTACACAGAATGGATGTTGTTATACATACTGTAGTTACAATGCACTTAATGTGTATATATTTCTTCAGGATATAACCCTAACCCTTTTCTGATACAATTGTGTGCTGACATATATCCTGCAAAAGGTTTTACACATTAAGTACATTGTAACTTTGCATAATAACATTGTAATTAGAGACTCTTAATGTAAAGTGTTCCTGTTTTAAATATATTATTTATTCTGGCATGTATTTATCAAATTGTTATTAGCACACTTTTGAAATGTTTGATTTTCTGGTCAAAAAGCTTAAGCTATCTCGCCCATATCTCAGAATACCCCTGTTTAGAAATTTGTTTGAAAACAGTTACTGCAGAATAAGTTATTATTATTATTATTATTTATTTCTTAGCAGACGCCCTTATCCAGGGCAACTTACAATCGTAAGCAAATACATTTCAAGTGTTACAATACAAGTAATACAATAAGTTCAGGGCTGGCAGAAAATATAAAGATGTATTTATTTTCGTTTCTTCTTTTCTTAAATTATACAATTGCTCCATATACTGCCCATCACCGACCGTGATTAATAATCCCTTCGATGTCACATTAGCTAGCTTTAAATGCAAAACATCATTCATCATTCCTTTCCTGAAAATTAGGAATCAAACTACCGTGCAGCACGTCATTGAAAAATAGAAATTTAAAGAACGACCGGCTGTTACATCTAGGAAAAATAAATAGATCTGAAATGAATAATTTGTGTATTTGATTATGGACTGTTCACAAAGCTCTAACTCATACGTTATTTAAAAATGTTTTTTCAAACTTCATTTTTAGGGGATCCCAGTGGCTCATTCAGTACCCCTTAGAAGTGCCGGGTGAGTCATGTGATCAGGAGCCTGTTGGTTCGAGTCCTGGTTGTGCTGAGTTGCTGATAATGGTTTTGGATTCTCTGGGGTTAGTTCACTTCCTTACTCTTTAGCAACCCTCAGTGGTCAGGCATAACACAAGTCCAGTTCTTTAAATAACAAAAGCTTTTATAATGAGTTGAATATGTGTAGTTTAGACAAATGAACATCCACACTCCTGGGAGCATCTAGACATAACCCTAATCCTAATATTCTCTATGAAACAGATGCTATTCAGTGCTGGCTGAGCAAATCATGATACGAGGGGTTAACATTCCAGCTTTTCCTGGCAAACCCCCCAAAAAAGAAGAAAAAACACTTTTTTAATGCCCTTTTTAATCAGACCGCAACACCCTACCCTACTTAGAAACATACCCCTCCCTCCCGTTTAGAATTATAAATGCAATGGTATTTGCTTTTGCTTCACTGAGATGCTCGGCTGCAGTGCACACAAAACACCTGTAGGGGGAGACATTCTCAGTGGGAACAGCTTGCTTATCAATTCTGCATTCTGCTGCAGTTACTGGGTGGAAAACTGCCTCTTAAGATAACTATTATCCCTGCAGAGAAGCTTTGTCAGGTATGTGAATGATGATGACTGAGGATAGCTGGCATCCAATGTGTGATGGCAATGCAAACAGACCATAAGAAACATATTCATTACTCAGTACACTCAGTATTACTCATGAGATTGTGACCAGTAGAGTGGTAGGTGCAGAACCTTTTGACCAGGACACAAGGTTGCTATCCAGTCAACCACAAGGATTTCAAAGTTACTCTCAACTGGTTTCTTCCACGTTACAGTTCATGTAACATGAACAGAACCGATAGCCCATAAATATTTTGGGTTGCTAGTGGCTTAGAAAGATAACCCTATAACAGAACCAGTAAAAGAGTTTCAGTGTATTTCAATGAAAAAGCTCTTTTGATTGCAGATATAAAAGCATAAGAAGGACATAAGAAAGGTTACAAACAAGAGGAGGCCCATCTTGCTTGTTTGGTTGTTAGTAGCTTATTGATCCCAGAATCTCATCAAACAGCTTCTTGAAGGATCTCAGGGTGTCAGCGTCAACAGTATTACTAGGGAGTTGGTTCCAGACCCTCACAATTCTCCGTGTAAAAAAGTGCCTCCTATTTTCTGTTCTGAATGCCCCTTTATCTAATCTCCATTTGTGACCCCGGGTCCTTGTTTCTTTTTTCAGGTTGAAAAGGTCCCCTGGGTCTACATTGTCAATACCTTTCAGAATTTTGAATGCTTGAATAAGATTGCCGCATAGTCTTCTTTGTTCGACTGAATAGATTCAATTCTTTTAGCCTGTCTGCATATGACATGCCTTTTAAACCAGGAATAATTGTGGTCGCTCTTCTTTGCAATCTTTCTAGAGCAGCAATATCCTTTTTGTAGAGAGGTGACCAGAACTGAACACAATATACTAGATGAGGTCTTAATAATGCATTGTAAAGTTTTATAATTTCTTCCCTTGATTTAAATTTAACACTTTTCACTATGTATCCGAGCATTTTGTTGGCCTTTTTTATAGCTTCCCCACATTATCTAGATGAAGACAACATGAACTCCTAGATCTTTTTCATAGATTCCTTCTCCAAGTTCAGTATCTCCCATATGGTATTTATAATGGACATTTTTTATTTCCTGCGTGCAGTAGTTTACACTTTTCTATATTAAATGTCATTTGCCATGTATCTGCCCAATTCTGAATTCTGTCTAGATCCTTTTGAATGACCTTTGCTGCTGTAACGGTGTTTGCCACTCCTCCTATTTTGTGTTGTCTGCAAATTTAACAAGTTTTCTTACTATACCAGAATCTAAATCATTCATGTAGATTAGGAAGAGCAGAGGACCTAATATGTTTCCTTGGCTATGGTAAAGTTAATATGAAACTGAGATTGTATTAATATAACTGGTGTTTTTTTTTTATTTTTATTAATGTAGTTCAAGGGTTGTCATCTAGGTAACGCACTGGGCTCTTTTTAAAAGTTATTAATTTCAATCAGGCTGCTCACATTTTTCCCATTGAATAAAGAAACGCTTGTTGAACAAGTCCACTTATTTTGGTTATTAATTAAACTGTTTTCTGAAATGCCGCTATCAAAAGTCGACCAGTGTGCTTAATGCATATTTTTTTGTTGCACAATATAATCCTAACTCTATCCCTAACCTTGAACCTAACCCCCCATATCCCTAAACCTTTTCTGATACAATTGTGTACTTACATATATCCTGCAAAACGATTTGCATATACAGGACATTATAACTATGCATAATAACATTGTAATTATGTGTAAGTACACATGTATCTGCCAAGTAACTACTATGTAAATACACAGTAATTAGAGACACTTAATGTAAACCTAATTACCTTTACATTAGATGTCTCTTACTAGACTGTTATTACACTGCAATAACACACATGGTTACATGGTAATTACGCAGTAGAAATGCTACAGTACGTGGGAATACAGTGTAATTACAAAAGCTTAGCAACTGCTCATATTTATCAATTTTTCAACTAAGCATGTCGTTGCTTGCAACTACACAATCATGTGTGTAATTGAGGGACACCTTGGCATTCTTATCTAACTTCTTTGTAACAGTTTACACAATTCTAATTATATTGCTGTAGTTTTAATCTTCTGTGCATTCTACACAGAAAAATAAAACCTGACCAGTTTGGTTAGTTTCAATTCCACATGTGGATTTTTAAGAAGGCTATAATTCCACTCTATACTAAATAGGTATTAGATATAAACAACATATGTAAGCAATGCTGTACTCTTGGGTCAGGAAACATAACAGAATTTAATACAGGGATATTTGTGTTATGTTATACTGATTACATTCGACAGAAAGAAATATCTACCGGGAACAACCTACGCAAAGCATACACCTTTAAAATGAAAATAAATAAATAAACTACATCTGCACAAGAAAATAAGCCTTTGTCCCAATCCAATACAACCTGCAACATAATCCTGTGTCGTTCTTATCACCAGGCTTCATAATGGTGTTTGCTGAAGGTCATGCCTTCCCCTGGTGAAACATTGTGGGATTCATACAGCCAGAGGATACATCTGCTAGAAAGAGCAAGACAGAAGAATAGCTGCATACCTTCAAATGAAAAGGCTTTTTGTAGTTATTAGACATTAATGAGGCTGACATGGCTTCAAAGACAATGCACAAGGTTGCACAAAAGCATTCTGCATTGACAACACATAATGGAGACTGTAACAAAGTATAGGACGCTCAGGGGAAAAAAAACATGAAAAGGAAAATAAATCAACATCCTTAATCAAACATATTTTTCTTTGTCTTTTATTTTTTCCTTTCTTTTTAAAGCCATGACCTTTCAAGCATCAGGGAGCTTGTATTTAATGCTTGAAATAACCCACAGTTATTGCTAAGAGAAACAGTCAAGTATACCGTGTTTTCTGCTCAATTACCTCATATAATTTTAATTTTCCTGCCACTCAACACCTGTGAAGTGCTGCAGGTCAAATAAAAGCAAATTCTTCTTTCTTCATTAGCACTGATGAGAAAAAGAAGAGGCTATACCAGCTGTAAAAGCATGCAGATTGCTGAACTTCGTGGGTCAATTGCAAAGAACAAAAAGCTGCGGATGATCCGGAAGAGTACAGTCTGGCTGAATGATATCCAGATATTATCGCTGTTTACAAGATCCATACTTACAATGAACAGGAGTTTAAAAGGCGATATCGTTTAAATATGATAGATAAACGGGATCCTTCTTGTGTGTTGGGGGGGATTTGATTAACCTCCATGAAAGCACCATTTGCCATGTTGTTCACAGGATCTCGAAGCTCATAGTGGCACTTCATGAACGCTATGTTGTCATGCCCAATAAAGAGGAGCAACGAGATATTTGCACCGCATTTTATTCTGCATCTGGAATACCTGGAGTTATTGGGGCCATAGACTGCACGCACATCCGTATTCGTTTTCACAGGCAATATATGGATCTGAGCTTCATCAACAGCCATAGGTACATGTCAATCAACAGCCAGATGGTGTGTGGCCATCATCTCTGAATATGCAAGGTGGTAGCACGATGGGCAGGCAGCACACATGATGCGCGAAGTTCTTGGTCGCTAAGGAATTGGACATTTCTTCACTTAGTTTTCAGTGCCACAAGTTGAGTAATTGCAGAACGCAAAGACACGAGGCACCATCTGTCTTTACATGATAATGCAGGCACTAATGATTTGCGTGTCACCCTTGCTGAGGGTCTGCCCATTGAGACATCCATCCTACTCTTTTAATTAGGTGCTGTATAAGCACTCCTTAGCATTTCTACGTGATGGGCATACCTTTGAGAGTCTATACATATCCCTTTCACACAGACGAGTTATGATGGATCAGAACAGGCACTGATGCCGCATTTTGGTCTGTGTGAATTGCCTATTCCATCACAGAGCCATCATATTTTATACCGTCTCTGAACCACCTTTGCGAGGAGGTTTAGAGGTGGCACTGAACCGTCTCAACTCCTGTGTGAAATGCTATGCCGGCACTGAAGCATTATAGTGAGCTGTATACCGGACGTGTTGGGTATTTTTGTCGTTGGCTGATCAAGAATGAGGTAGTAATTGGAGTTTGGAATAAGTTAAGGAATTGTTAACTTTACAGGCTGACGAGGAGGTGAATTCACAGACAGAAGGGACGGTGCGTGATGCTGACATTTATGGCCGAATTGCCGTTGCCATGAAAATGATCTGTTGACTGACAGGTTTGAAAGTTGTACTCACATGATCCCTTTGGCTGTGTGAAAGGGTTATGATGGTATTATATCGGTATAGATTGTGCAATTTCATGCTGTGTGAATGGGTATTTTAAAGAATTTTGAAAACATCTCAGAGACGGCTCAGTAGAGGCATTTGTGTGTGAAAGGGGTTAAAGTCAAGTTCCAAAGTCTTTAAAGCAAAAACATCATCCCGGTAGCCTTCTGTCTACAAACACGATTCAAAGTTAAATGGTAAGACATTCATCTTTGGACCGTGACTGTCTTTGGCAAGACTTCTTGGTAGTCAGTCCAAGCCAGTCACAATTCGTGGAGAGTTTTATGACAAAGGAGTTATTTTAAAAGGGTTGAAACCGGACACTTAGGTCAGACAGCCCTCGTGAGGTTCAAGCATCTTGAAAGCATAAATTTTTACTAAAGGTCGCTTAAAGCAATCTCACCTTCTCTTTTTCCTCCCCTCTCTTAAGGGACATTAAATATTTCCCTCTTCCATAATTTAGAACTTGCGCACAAGAGTAACATATTAACGTTTCCAATACAATGCAACGGCATTGTTAAAAATAGATTCTCCTCCTGTGTTAGCTGGCAGTGCGTCTATTGAATTCACATCAAACAAATAGCACCACAAAGCTGACACCAGACATTCCGAATGTGGGTTAAATAGGAAAATTCCTTCATCCTCGGCTCACATTTTGTTCAGGCTACATTTGCTGTCATTTGTCTTAAGCTCTGAAATGCCAGTGGAAAGTTAATTAATTGACATCTCTATGTTAGCTAGTGTATAAAGTTTATGGTAGGTAGAGATTACATCTAGCAGGCAACCTATAAAATGACAAGTGAGACAGAGTGACTAAGAATTATGTGAATACATTCTCAAATTCGGTATGTTGCTGCAGTATGCTATTTGAATACAAAATTCATAACACCTTTATAATCCTGCATGCATAACGCTTTAGCATTTTCAAAGTTATTATGCATGTAGTTTTACATGTATGGAGGAGTTATGAATGCTATGTTTTAGCTGAGGTGGTGTAAACTAAATACATGTATAAGTGTAATTTTCTATAATCTCAATACTATATAAAAATATGTTTTATTCTAACGTTGGGATCTTATTGTCGTAGAGTGGCTGTGAAATAACCCCTCCGGTCCTCCAAAGAGGAAGTTCACGACTGAAAAGGCACCAATCTGAATGAAATGAACGTTGATTTTTAATTGTATTGCTGTTTGCCCCAGCTACAGGAACTGTGTCCTCCACTTTTGAAACCAAAGTTACGCCACAGTGCACATGACATGACGCCTGTGTTTCTCATCCAAAGACTGATAATGCTTCTCAAGCAGTCAACAAACAAATTGCGCAAGCACAGTCCTTCAATTAACCTTCCGTGGCTCATTTATAGTGGTAAACGCTAGGGGCAGATGTATTTAATGAAAATGCATTACACATAAAAGTAATGTCTTTCAAAGTACTGCTGCTGTAGATCTGAAGTCCGCTTAGTTTCACTATTGACTATTGTGAACATTTACTGTCTATATGCAGGAAGTTTGAATACATTCTGGAACCAAAAACTTCGTTTTTACTTTTGTGCATTGCTATTTAACACAAAATAGGTTTTGAATGGTGCACCATTGTTTTATTATTTGCAATTGTAATAAATGTTAATACTTAAGCAGAACTGCAAAGCAATCAGATTTCTCACTGGGATATCTTTTAGATGATCCTCCTGTAGCTGCACTATGGCTAGGCACAGTGTGTCAGGCTCCAGTAGAAAAATAATATCATTTAACGCAGACAGCCAATAGTGTTTGGTCAATTCTGTATGTTTTATTGTGCAATTTAAACATGCTATTCAAATGTATTATAGCGTGCACGGGGGTAGGGGTCAGGGCTGGTAGGTGGCGCAATCTAAACAGGAAGACATAATCCCGATATCTGCTCCCGCAAGGGAGCCCAGCTCATTTGTACAACGGTATCTCCGCTATGCTTCAAAGCGGGAGGTCCCGGGTTCACGTCCCACCTCAGCCTGTGAGAAGCCCTGTCTGAGGGAACGCCACAGTATGCTGCCCTCTGGTGGTACCCTGGTATACGAGTGTGATTGCCGATAATAGTTTAAACCACTCACACTTGTTAAGCTCTCCATTCAGTAATAACTCGTTGCAGGGCTGGGGCTGCGGCTGGGAAGGCTGGCTTGTTAGGTGCAGCACGTTTCCCGTGTGTTGCTGCTCATGTTGAGTAGCTGGGTCATGTTGTGCATGGTTGGCTGTATTAAACAGCACTCTTCCGCTGAATGTCTGTCTGGATTATTAATGATCTTGTTTTGGGTTTACGGTCTGGAAGCTTATACACTGCCTGAAGGTGCCTTTTAAACTAAAACCTTTCATCAATCTAAAACTGATTTATGTGGACTTTCCCTGTTTCTTCTATGCTTCTATGAGCTGCCAGATTTTTATATACATCCTTAAATTATGACTGGTATTCTTAACCCATCTGCTTATTGAATTTTAACACAGATTTAAAAAAAAAAAAAAAAAAAAAGATTTTATTTAATGCGCACTTCAGTCACTTACAATGACATCTGGATATATTTAACCTCATTCGGGTTTGTACAAAACATTTATTTTAGTTTGCATTCTGCATAACGTTAACAATTCTCAAAGCTTTGCAGAAATTTATAATTATCTGCTGTTCTCAGAGGCAGTTATTTTTTATTTTTTGGGGAAAAAAAATCTTCACACATTCTGAGATAAAAGCATTGCATGCAAATGCAACATTAGACCTCGTAAAAATTAAAAATGCCATATTGAAACTATGCTAGAATTGTTTCCTTTCCCAATGGGTGAGGAAATCAGAAGAACTCATTTCACATGTGATGAAGGGATATCAACGGCCCTTCAATCATTGTTTTTTCATGCAGCATTTTAAATCATCTCCTTAAAACGGACCTGGAAGAAAGATCGTGTCAGAGATCAGAGGTTGTGGTTTCATTCATTGCCCATGCAACTTATATATCACGTTTACATTTAAAGTTTAAGCTATGAAACCAGTGGGCTTGAGTTAACATGCTGTTTCACAAACCTAAGGAATATTCCATGGTAGCGTGAATAAAGACATATACACATGGCAACAATTGGCTTATTGATTTCGTCAAGGGGGTTCATTGCAGCGTTCAGCCTATTTATGGTTTTAGTCATATAAAATATTCTGTATTAAGCATTTTGCAATGTCTGATGGCGTGTGAAGTGCTTCTTCACTGAATGGCAAATGTGATACAGGCTTTGGGCCATTGCTGTTGGTGTAAGCAGAAATAACCTGTTATTTAATTATGCTTCAGTAAGGAAGGACATTTGTTGTTGCAAGTTTTAGCTGTCATGTGCACAGAGGCTCCAAAACTGTGATCATTTCACTGCTAAATATCATTTAAAAGAAATGTCCTGAGAAAGTGTTGAAATGGAGTCATTACTAACATGAATGCATGCACATTTCAGAGGAAAAACAATTACACATTCTGATGGAAGAGACGTGCTGTTCATGCAGTTTTTCAAAGTGTATTGCTACATTAATGAATCAGGGCAGGCGAAAATGGTTCCGAAATTTAGAAATATGCACCAATAGAAAAAAAAAAATCATTATACATGCTTTTTTTTAGATAAGTTAAAACCGACACGCTTTCATACTGGGAATTGTGTGTAAGATAAATGTGATTTCATTTATTTTTTCTTAGGTTTTTCCTCCATAAATATCAACTTTTTTTTTTTTTTACTGTATGTTAAATAGAAATTCTTGAAACCAATATATATATATATATATATATATATATATATATATATATATATATATTTTTTTTTTTTTTGTATCAAAACTATGGTATGTACAAATGCAGCAAACAACAATGCAACGCTTTATTGCACAGATGTGTAACACAACATCTGTAAGGCAGTGGGGACTGAATTATTAGTAACTATAGTAATGTTCCAAGAATAGAGATATGATTTATATTGCCACAGCACAACGAAATTCACACAGATAAATCCAACCTTCATGTTTTATTGTTTATTGCAAAGAGGTGACAATATCAAATGAAACACGCGTTTAATTAAAAGGAAAGAGCCGTGTAAAGCAAAGTTCATGTGACCGTTGTGTGGAATCTGTAAATTATGAAGAAAGTCAACAACTAGAGGAGAGCTTTACAGTGATGGGACAAGGAAGAGGAAAACACCCCCAGTTCATATTGCACAGTCAGTATATTACTGTAAATAAACCATCAACGTACTTTACATGGTTAACTCATTGTATGTCACTACAGATGCCAAAAAGACATGGCCAAGCACTGATGGTAAATGGCCCATGGACAGATTTTTTCTTACTCAACAAAGAGATATTTGAGTAAATTAGGGGTCATCGTAAGGTGATTCATCCTGTAACAAGATGTACTATATGCCATGTAGATGTCTTTGAAAACTGCTGCCCTGCTGCTATGACAAGAGAGATTTGCACCTTGCATGTATGGGACAGGGCTGAAAATCTGGGACGGAGATGCTCCCCTAAGGCCAAAATTTAAGTGACGCCATGGCATTTCTGTCACCGTCATGCATGAATGCTACTTGACAGCGGGCTTAGGAACAGTATAGCAGGATAAGGTGAAGCAAAAGCTGGAAATAATTAGATTTTCCTCTTTCATTTATGCATTTTGCTTTGCTTCACTGTGCAGTCTCGATCTGTACCTTTGAAAGCTGGCCGGTTCACCACATGCAGTACTGTTAAAATCTGATGAAAAACAACAAAAATAGAAAACGGTTATCGGTTATTAATAGTGGATGCAAACTTACTTCAAATGGTATAGCATTAGAATGTCATCTGGATATATCATTAGAATTTCATCTGGATGTATCATTAGAATTTCATCTGGATATATCATTAGAATGTCAACTGGATATATCATTAGAATTTCATTTGGATAGATCTTTAGAATTTCATCTGGATATTTTATACACTCAAAGGAAAAAGTATTCCATTGGGGTTATAATAGAGCTACACAAAACTATCCAATTATAGCTTTCAGACTCATACTCTTATATGTGATCCACCATGGTGGGTACATAGCAAAGTAGTAAAGTCCAGATAGTTATGGTTAAGCATTGCAAATGCACAGTATGCGAATGGGAAAATGCAAAACTACCAAGCTGATCAAATCATAATACACTATGCGCTATTCGAATTTAGCATGATAAATAAACCATACAGCAGAGGACTTTGCTGCTTATCCCTGATCTGATCCCCCTCACATGAGCTAATGAAAGGTTTAGTCTGCAGTGCCGAGGCTGCATGCATCACCAGGGATGCTTGGATTAGTTTGTTAACTGCACACACTGCTGCATGTTGCAGGCAAGGGATTAGTCATGCGAAGATGCCTGGTTTAAAAAAAAATGAAATAGCTACCTTTCTTCCCCGGTCTTACACAATCTGGAAGAATAAACTGTTTATATCTTCCGGTGGATCGAATACAGCTCAGAGCATGTTTTTATTAGGTCATCAATAGCGCGTCAAGGCATTGCCAGCGCTGAGGTATAAAATAAATTACAGGTATTTTGCTATGCACATAACAAAATAGGGAAATATAGAAAACAGTGAATCATTGAAGCTCCTTCATTCAGTATAGTGTAATTTACTGTCAACATGGCCTAACTGTGAACTAATGAATTCTTGATTCATCATCATGAAATAATGACGGAGCACAGTGCTTATGTTGGAGGCTTTGAGAAATATGCAGCAAATATGCAGCAAATATGCAGAAACCTAACATAACTACAATGATAAAATAAAACCAGAAATAGATCCGTTTTGTGAAATTGTGAAAAAAAAAAAAGTTTTACCCTGGAAGCAAAAAGCTTTATTTTCTGTAACAGTAGCCATATATATATATATATATATATATATATATATATATATATATATATATATATATATATATATGTATAGCTACTGTAGAATCCCATGACAATTTAATCTGGAGGTCTGGGGCAGTCTATCCATAGGACACTCTGGTGAAACAACCCCAATTAACTGTCTGTTTCATTGATAGAGGCACGACTCCAGTAAAGTTAAATACTACCTCTCTGCGAGATAATAGAAAACAAATTAAAATAAAACGGCAGCAGAGACAGAAAGAGTCCATCAGTAAGGAGGTCCAGTGGTGAGTTGGAGGAGCTGATTGGTTGGGCTGTGCCCTCAGGAGAGCAGTCAGCTGCAGAGGTTGAGGCCAGATTCAGTGATGTGAGGTGCTGATATATATATGTTTTTGATTACTGTATAAAACACTGAAAACCACTCCTGATTGTTAACGGCTTTTACCAGTTAAATCCATTTGTAATGCTTCATAAAAGCAACGTGCACTGCCATGTACCCAGCAGGTGGGCTGCTTTGCAACCTCTTGCACTGTTGACCTTGATGTCTTTGTGGGTTGAGAAAGAACAATAAAACCATTTAAAAGACTGTTGTTCCTAGCATATCATACCATACCCTTTCTTTCTTTCTTTCTTTCTTTCTTTCTTTCTTTCTTTCTTTCTAACATCGTTTGCGATTTAGTTAATTGTCCTTTGTACTGTTGGATTTTTGCTTCTGCTTTTTCAAGTCCTTTGTGCTCAATTGTTCCCATTGCATTAATAAGCCATATTGCTTTTTGATTATTGCTTCTTCACATTTGGCATTGGTTAAAAAGTCTGCAAATGTGATTCAGAAGTTTGTTCTGACAGCAGTCATTGCTATTCTCCAATGTAGACGGTGGTTGCAACCTGGGTTTGTTATGTATAGCCCACATCCCGCTGTCAATTTGAAAAGGCATTCACTCAAATTCAGATGACTGCTCCGGTGCTTTCGTTTGTTCTTTACACTTTGTGCTCCTTCCATTACAATCTGCTGCTTAAATGCTTGTGAATAATGGCAATTCAGATGAATTGCAGCCTTTTAAGAAAAATGGGCTAGATCCTTCCTGCCTCTGTGGATCAGGCATGCGACAGAAACACTGCACTTCTGCTTGACGTAGATTTAGGTAATCTTAGCCAAGTGTTGTTTAGCAACATGAGAGAGAAAAACACAACTGTAAAAGTTTCAGACAAATATCTGCTTGACAGTTTTTGTTTTTGCAAATAGTAATTGGGATTACCCTGATTGAATGCAGTTAAGTACTTAACTGCAACAATATAAATGTGATATGTTGTACTGTGATATTTTGTAATGTGATATTTTGCAACAAATGTAATTCACCCTGGATAAGGGCGTCTGCTAAGAAATAAATAATAATAAGAATATACGACTGCTGTTAATGTCCTTCTGTCATTTATTATTAAATACGTAGTTAGTGCATAATTATGCTGCAATTAGGCATTTTTCTAATTAATGTTAAATAATGCTTACTAATGATGAATTTTCTTAGCTGTCAATATTTCATGTAACTTGTAGGTTACATTCATGATAATTATAATTACAGCAGCTCGTTAGTTCCATTACGGTTAATAAATACAAACACGTGCTTTCAGATCAATCAATTTATAACTGAAGTAAATGTGTAATTTATGTGGTATATTAGTCAATATTCATATGGTATTGAGACTCTAACTTGTATCATATTTAACAAAATATCATACTTAGTAACTTGAAGCAGACATATGTACAGGGAGTTCAAGTTAAGTCATTATATGAATGAGCATTGCAAAGGTATACTGGGAGTGTCTGAGCATTACTGACTAGATTATTTCTAACAACATAAGAATATTAGAAAAAATCTTTTTTTCCCCCAGTATTTTAGATCCTACTACTTCACCTGGTAAGCTAGTCCATGCATTTATACCTCTGTGTTCTATTCAGCTTGCATGTATGCCCTCTTGTTCTTCTCTCTGTGATGAATTTGAAGTAGTATCTTGGGTTAATTTTATCTAGACCATTTATGATTTTAAAGACTTCAATCAAGTCCCCTCTTTACCACTGTCTGAGCATGTTAGTTTAGTAACCTAGGTACACTGCATATGACTTTAGTAGTTGATGAAATGAAACATGGTTGAATAATCTGATTCTTTCGTTTCTTTAACATCCTCTGTCACAGCCTGTCCAGTGCATGAAAGACTGTATGTCCCAACTGTTCCCCTTTCTGTAGCCACATTATTTACAACTCTTATAAATCTTCCTTTAGTAAGCAGTCTTCGTTTACAGGTTGCATTAAACTGACGGAACCTGGAAGTCATTGGCAATTGTAAAATTTAGCACAGCGGTTGTTCAGGCAGGGAACTCACTTTTTAAGCTAGATTAATCATCAAGCATATTAGGCACCCTCCTTACCAGAACATCAGTATCTCATCCCACTATCAGCAAACTAAATTATGGGCAGGGGTACCTCGAAGGCCGAGGCCAAAGGCCAAATATCTAATGAAAATATGTATAATGTAGCAAATATCTAATGAAAATATGTTTAATATAACTGAAACTTTAGCAATGATCTTAATGCCAACATTGAAGAGGAAGCTAGGACGGTATAAGTGGAAATGTAGGGTCTCTTTGTTTTTTGTTTTAATTGTAATGATACTGATGCTTAACAAAGAGATGGTGGTGAGTACAAAATATGTGAGGCCTGAGAGTAAAATAATGTGACTGGTTGCAAAAGGCTCCACCAAGCAAATCTTACTTCTGTTAAGTATATCAAGGTTCACATGAATGAATTGAGGACTTTCCAGTGGCTTATCCTTTATAGGCACTACCAGATTGTGTGCTTGCTGATTCGGATCCTGGTTCTGCTGAGATCCTGCCTGGGGACCCACAGTGAGTGATGCATTGGACTTTGCTCTCCCATGGACTGGAGAGGACAAAGGGCTGGGGATAGTTCACCTCACTGGGCTTCAACAAATCCTGCTGGTCAGGTTTCTTACTAGTCCAGATGGAGACTTCCCAGGCAAGGGTCAGCAGCTTGTTAACATGCTTGGAACCCAGGAGTGACCACAGGTGATTAGCTCGACAGACGGAGCTCACCTGCTGATCTGCAGTTCTCTGAGGAAACATTCATACCAGAAGGACAATCGGGTGCAATACTGTTAAAATGAAAGCAATACTACAGGCGAGTCAGACATGTAATTTGATTATTTATCACCTGCTAGTCTGCAGTGGCTGAGCTTAATTATGTGCGAATGTGTGTAATTATATGAGAAGAAGGGATGGAATTAATGAGACAGCATTTTGCAAGTTCAAATGTTGTCAGTTTTTTTGTTTGAAATAATATATATCAACATATTCCAAAACATATTGGAATTTGAGCCTGCTATTTTTTTGTTATTACACAAATAAGTATTACTAATCTAATGTTTTCTTCTCCCCTGGACTGGGTATATGAAGCTTCACCACATATAATTTTGTAGCTTGACAAAAGGTTTTTTTCCTATTGAGTAATGCTTGTATCTCAGATTGAGATAAAAAAGTGAAGACACCCTGTGTTTTGAGAGAAAGATTAATATCTGTGCTACACAATTAATTTATCGCAGACTCCGAAAATATGATTAGGCATTATTCTGATCAATATTAGATGAGAAACATCTTTGTTGTCCTTTTGGGTGGATATATTAAAAAAATTGTTGAACCGTCCTTTTAGTTTATTGATCACTGTCTTGATTTGGTCCTGAGGGTGGACTGCTATTTCTTTACAGACATGACCTTAAACTCCCTGACGACTGGGAAGCTCCACTAAGCTGCAGTAATCTAGCAAAGGCTACTCATTTTTATTTTATTTGATCAGATTCATGCCTGCTTTCTGTGCGGGCCAAATCAGTGTAGGATACAATTTCCCTCCCTGCCTCCTAATTTTGAATGTAACCATTTTAAAAGCCTATTTTAAACAGCTTTAATCAAAATTAAGGCAAATAAATTGTTTTGTATCTTTCTCTTAATGAGTCACACACGAAGAGAAAAATAAGTGGCAGCATTAAAATAAACCAGCTGTCTTTCACCAGCAATTGCTATTCATATTCCATAATTATTCAGCAATTCAATTGGTGGCATAGTCATATGAATTAGCTGGCCGAGTATAATAGCGGAGATAAATTGCCCATCATGCTGATTTAAATTTAAAATTGCACAGTCAAACAATCATTGCATTAGCGGTGACTTGAGAATAAAAACTCAGCATTTTGAATGACAACTTCCTTCATTAATTAGAACTAAAATGGAAATAATCAGGATTTTAAATGTGATAATTAGCAGCTGTGTTATGATCTGATGGTGAATCAGGAAGAGCATTTGTTTAGCATCAGTAATATTCTTGCATACTTCAATCACTCATTAGTAATGAACACTCATTCTCTTCTATGTGAAAGCATAGAGCACGTCATACACTGGAGTAAATTGCAGAGTCTGCTAAATGTAAATCAATGCATCTAAATGGTGGTAGAGATAAATATGACTACCGTTTAAATTAAAAAGAAAACAAAAGGGATCATTTTAACGGCAGTGTTTTATTTGAACCGGACACTGTAGCATTCGTAACACTTTCATAAAGGTGTCATTTAACACTGTTCAAAGAGATTCTGACGGACTCTGCACTTGGTTACTGTTGGGGTCCATGAAGGTTAAACAAATATTGTGAGCACACTTCTGAACGCCGTGCTGAAGCACAGCTGCAAGGTGGGAGGATGTTTTTCAACTCAACCAACCCAGGATACAGAGGAACAAGGGATTGATAAAGGGGTAGATTTGACCTTGTGTATAAGAAATGTGTGTTCTGTGTCTGGAACACCACTGTAACTCGCACTATGACATCGATAGCGTTTAGATGTTGTTAGGAAAGCAGAGGTCACAAAGTTCAGCTTCACACACACAGTTAGGCAAGATATTTAAGACAGGCTCTTGAGAGCGACTTGAATCCTCTCCTGATGACAGACCATCGGCGTACCTGAGCTATCTCCCAGAACATTAGGTAATTCAAATAGAGAGTTACCATTTAAACAACACAACTACAGTCTATGAAATGTAGGAAAAAGAAGGAAAAGATCATTACAAAGCTACTCACGCATCCTCATTAGTGGAAGAGGAAAAACTCACCAAATCAGAAATCAGCAATTCAGACATTTTAATCATGGGCCCTCTAAGTAGTCCATGATTAAAACGATGCCCTCGCAGATTATATTTTATGCAGCTAACCATGTTATAACTCTAGACGTCAATGGCTCCATTTAAAAAAATGTTTTTTCACACAGGTGAGTGGGACGGATTGTTAGGTCATTAAAGATGTTGAAATGTAGTTACCAACTTAAACAACAAGATAATAATTCTCTCTATATACAGCATTGATAAGGGTTTATCCTGAAGCTTACAGCACATAATGTGGGTACAGTGCATTTTATGGAGACTAAGTATGCACTGTTTTAAAAGTAACTGTTTTAAAAGTATTACTGTGACACGAACAATGGTGTGCCCCCAGTGATCGCTGTTATTGAGATGTTGCGCTCCATATCATTCTCAGATCAAGAGAAGTAAATCTTAATAAATATGAACTAATCACCCTGTCTCATCCAATCTGAGCCACCACTTACATTAAATTCAGAGGAACAATATGTGCTTCCGCAAAACCAGCCATTTAAATCTCAATGGGAAGGGACTGAGCCTGAAATACTACCAGTATCACCTTCTGGCAATGCAGTACAGTGTGGATATTGGATTTATAAATCATTCAGTTCAAGGCACATTTGTCAAACTGACACCTGCCTTTTAAAGCGGTTCTCAAGCTCGGTTACAAATATTTTAAGATGGAGGGCTGTGTGCCAGCCGCTAATCTTTCACTGTCAGATTTTAGATTTTAAAACACCCACTGATGGTACCCTTGCGAATTTGTAGTTCTTGCAAAACTTGACAGGGCAGCTAAGCGGAGACTGCTTGAAGAGGCTTCGTTTTAAACACGGGTCCTATTTGTGCCACTTTAACTCAGGTCTGTCTGGTAAATAAACTGAAAGATGTAAATGTTAAACCCCAGCAACAATTATGTGAAACGTGTCCCATAATCTCTCTGGCTCTCCTTGAATGTAGGGTTACAGGAGAGTGAATGCCTCTGAGTAATGGAATAGGGAGACAAAACAAAAAAGAAGTTAAGGCTAAACAGCGAGATCTGTTGGCGAGATCTGTTGAGATATGTTAAGAGCGCTTATGTAACCCATACACAGACTCTCTCCGTCCTTTAACAGAAACAGTAGATCTTACCTATAAATACATTTATACAGGCGATTACTTTTCACACATATATATATATATATATGTGAAAAGTAATCGATAAACTGAAAACTCACTATTTTATTAATTAGCTACAATGTTTCGACTTCTGCCTTCTTTAGATAGCATGGTATCTATTGCTTTTCTTCTTCATTAATTATTTCTAGTGATTGATTAGTATCCCGTTGGATCCTGATTCTCCTTAGATATAGAGCTGTTTGCAGTTTTTGAACTCTCTCTCTCTCTCTCTCTCCCCCTCTCTATCTCCCTCTCTCAGATAGAGATAAATATAGATAGATATAAATATACTCAATAAAGAACCTGGTGCCAGATTGAAATGCACCTCCTTCAAGGGTTAACCCACAAAACTAAGAGTGTACAAGCAGGTTCTTTGGGTTTATAAATATACATACTAATTTGTCACTATTCAGCATGTAAATCTGCTTGATTACAGGCTCAAAAGGAAAGGATAAAAGTCACTCAAGTGCACGCAGCAGAGCCATGGCCCACAGCATGCGAGATAATTCCCCACATTACTGTCACTTAGATAGATCTCAGTTTTAATTGGTAATAAATTTGATATTAAAGGTTACAGATAGTAAAGTCAAATGTTTATGCATTGCTAACAAAACTCTTCTGTGCCCTTTGTTTAATAACAAAATAACAGCTTTTCTGTTTCTCCTTTTTTTGTCTCGGCCCACCTTGCGCTGGCAGGGTTGTAATAGCTGCTTCTCTCTTGAGACAGCAACCTCTGCACAGTACATTGTGCCTCTCTGTGAGATTCCTTCAAGAGTTAGCAGTAATAAGAACATGGCAGTGATTGGTATGGAAGAGATAGATTCCCCTCCTATATTGAACCAGTCTGCTTCACTCATTCCTTTGCAGCCTGCAGAGCAGCGCAGTTCAAATAAGAAGTTCACTAGGTTAGAAATATCAAAGCCTCCAATCTGTACTTGAGCTTCCAATTATCTAAAGGGCAGATGGGGTGTCTGTTCATTCCACAGGCTGTAATCGAGAAGCAATTCAGATTTTCCTGAAATCTTTTTTTATGGATGGACTGCAATGGGAAGAATCCCAACACATACCGAAGTTTCATGGAACCCGATTAGCATGAATCTCGGACTACTTGATGTTATCTTAGATATTGTAGTCCAAGTTTAGCGCTGATTGGAGTTTGGGTAACCACCCTCTGTAAAAGACATATTAAATGCTTTATCCAGCTAATCTCTCTCTCTCTCGCTCTCTCTCTCTCTCTCTCTACTGTATAATATATAACTGTATATATAGTAAATATGGACTGGAGAGGAGGGCTATAGTGGAAAATTATTGTCCCAAGGGAAGACTATTGTTGCCGACAGGGGGCTATAATGTCCGAAGCCACAGGCATCCTGGAGGTAACAATAGTCTTCCTGAGGGACATTTCATTGTCCACTATGAGCTGAGTCTGCAGCCCATATTTAATATATGAGTCAGTCAAAATAAGAGAGGCAAGGTTAGATAGAAAATATATATACTGTAAAGACATAAATATTTGCAAGCCTTTTATTATGTGTTTTTCGCATATGAAAAAAAACAAAAAACTTTTTGGCATGACTATCTTAGTGCTGTACATAGTAGTAATATACTACTACAAGTGCAACAGGACAGCAACATTTCTGGAGCAAAATAGGTTTTATGGGTATGATTCGCAAATATTTTGGTCGCACATATTTATGGCTTTACAGTATTTTGTTTAAATATAGCTGAAACAGCACAAGTAAATAACTAAATAACAGAAATAAATAACAGAAAATGTCTTTGCAGTTCATACCGCAAGTTTTGTTTTCTTTTTTATTTTGTCTAGTATGTTTTGAAATTAATTTTCTGTTAGGTCACAGAATCGTCGTTCAGGAGTTTTTTTTCATTCAGCCATTTTATCTTATTGCTTAGGAGTGGAGGTGGAGGATGTTCCTTTGAAAAGGGGCGGGGCTGACATTGATGTGAACCAATCACCTGACAGATGGAGACTATTGTCCTGTGGTGTAGGGATGTGAGGGCAATAGTTAAATCTATTTCTGCTCCTATGATGAGGTTTTAACCAATCACAGGCCAGAATTTCCAATTTCCAAGCATATTATATCTATATATATATATATATATATATATATATATATATATATATATATATATATATATATATATATATATATATTGTAACAGCCCGACACTCACTCGGGTTCGTTGCCCTTTTAAAACCCAGGACACAAGAAATGGAGTTTTCAGCGCTGACGCACTAATTTTTAATAAACACACAAAAATAAAACAAACAGAAATAAACACCTAGCTCCTCTTGGAGCGCTTACTACACAAGTTTTTCCCTTACTACCTTGCAGGACGGCTAAGCCGTTTACCTGCTAACACAAACGCAAATAAACTGCACACAGCACTTACTCTTCGGACTGCTCGGAAACAGAGCACGTCTTCTGTCTCCTTCTACTCACAGCCCCGTACAGCCAAGCTGCACGTCTTATATACCCTGCACCTGACATTAATTTACAATACATATCAGGTGCGGTTGATAATTAAACAATAAACAAATAAAACAATTAAACAAAATGTGCATACGCACATGTTTTCTTCAGGGAGGACACTAACCCCCTCCCTGATGTGTTACAATATATATATATATATATATATATATATATATATATATATATATATATATATATATATACACACTCACACACACACACACACGCACACACACATATATACAGGTGCAACTGCCAGGTGCAGCAGGCTTGCCGCTGAACTGCATGACAATAACTGAATTAATGATGAACAGCTTGACCTCAGGATGTAGATGTTAAACAGAACAAAGTAGCGAGATGTAAACTCCTTCTTCACAACTGTCATTACAATAAGCCTGCAGCCGTTACACATACAGCAGTTTCATTTATTATCTATTCCCCAGCGAACTAACAGCGCTACAGAAATCATATCAACCTCCACTGGCTGGAAAGATAGCAGTGCATCATAAGACAGGATGAATGGACTCCAAGGTTAATAAGAAGGTCACATGCAATCTGTGGCAACGCTCACTCCAGTGTCCTGTGTATGAAAGGGGCTGGGGGATCTTTGAGGGATTATATGAGGCTGTGTTTTTTAGTCTACGCAATCAGATTTAAACCTTTGTTGCTTTCTGTACATACATATGCAATAGTGTTATTTTCTGCTGTTAAAGGAAAGGGTTCATTTTGAGCCTTGATTTAAATACTCGTTCGTTTCCACGTGAGAATGTGGATGTAATGGAAATAACTGCGGGTTTTGATTGGTGAGCCGATCAATCAGTTAATTATTAAATTGGGTTTCAGCTATGCAGGTGTGTATAAAAGGCTGCAATTAGATTCTCTATGTTCAGTCTTGTAGAGGCTAGGGCTCAGCAAGGAGCTCCAGTGGGCTGCTGCCAAAAGATGAACTAAATTGATATTATTATGTTAAACATCTCTTGTTTGTCTTTATTTTTGTTAAATAAAAGTGCTCAATAACATCTTATTTCAACAGCTGCCAGATTTCCTGCCTTTTTGCTTGATTGTCAAATCCTCACTATATATTCCCTGAAATATGCTGAAGCATCACAAAAACCTCTTGACTTTTTACTTAATATCGCAATGACATTTTTTTCTGTTTTCAACCACAATCAGTGACAGAGATACTTCTGAGTGGCTATGCGAATTGCTGTAGGATCTAACCCTGAGCTGACTGATGACTAATGACATGGATAAAATTAGCAAAACAACTGTGACTGTGTTTAAAAAGAAATGTGCAAATGCAGACAGGATCAGTAACCAGAGAGAATGCTGTGCTCAACAGAAGGCCGGCCAAATGAATAATAATAATAATAATAATAATAATAATAATAATAATAATAATAATTTGTTCCATATCTCTTTAGCAATTACATTTTCATTACATCTTTGGCCTTTGGCCTCAGCCTTTGAGCTACCCCTGCCCATAATTTAGTTTGCTGATAGTGGAGAGGCTGACCGTAGGGAAGTCAGGGGCAGGGGGGGGGGGGGTGGGGGGCAGGAACGCTGCCTTCCCCCTTAGACAAAGCCAAAAAACAGGTGGAGGCTGGGGAGGAGGAGACGAACTCTGATGTATAGCAGGGACGTAATGGATTGAGGTAAGATATAAAGCCCTTTCTAGCTGATGACTGGACGTCTTGCTTATCGAATGACAAATGAGATACCAGCCATTTGACTGACAAATGTTCTGGTAATAAGCGTGGCTAATATGCTTGATGTTTACAATTGTAATCTAGTTTAAAAGCAAGTTCCGTGCCTGAACCGCCATGTTGTTAAATGAACTGCAATGTAAATACACAGTAACCCTTACACATACAGTTCTGAGGCTCAGTTTGCTGTAAGAGGAGCACTGAGAATCCCAGGGCCGTATGAAGACACAGCTGTGATAACACCCTCCATCAGGCTGTTACTAACAATCCTATGCATTCTTACATGTCTCCATTCTCTTCTAAACTCTAACACAGCTTTCCTCTGTACCCTATATATATATATATTCTAAGTGCAAAGTTTGAGATTGTCTCTTGGGTTCATTTATAACCTGCCTTCTGTTCTAGAACTGAATTTACTGGAAAACGTGCTCTTCAAAATTAATTTTGGAAGATAATGTTGGTAAAACTCTACTTGAGCTGGACACTACTGTATGTAGTGTTCACAAATGTATATCTGCACATAATCCTGAAATTCAAATAAATACACAAAATAATATTACTGAATCTTTTTTTTTATGTATAAAATCTATTTTGATCTTTATGAAACCGCTCTTTACTGTTACTAATGAAACCACCAACAGAAGAGAACAGTTTCAGGAATATCAAACTATTTTCTTCATAAACAAGCTTTGAAAACAGAGCCCGTGGTGTTCAGTCAATAGAAAGCTCTGATATCTGAAGATCAATTTTACCATCCGACCCGAATCGTTGCATCTGCACTTTGTTCTTTACTGTTTGTTCTCTTTGAAGATTATCCAGACCGGTCCTTGTCTACACAGATGTCCAAAAAACAGCAGAGCAGTAAATTAAAAGCCTTTTTTTTTTTGGTCTGTAAGTCTGGAATCTTCTCACAATGTCCGTGTCATCAACATCAGGCAGTTCATGCACATACATTGCAAGTCTATAGTGATTTTGGACGATTGCCACCTAAGTTGCTGACACTGTTGTATGAGAATCTTCTCTCAGAACTCAATAGCCCAGGCATTAATTTACTTTAACTCTCACAACCGTTAGACAGAAAAATCTCCAGATTGAAATGGGGATGTTTGTGTCTTGTGCCAATGGCCTATACCTTATGTACCCATCTGAATAGCTACTGCATGTAAACTAAAGTCGGTCAGCAGCCTTTGTAATTCCCTTCCAGTTGATTTTGTCTCCTAGTCATGTGACTCCCATGATGCCTTGCAACCAGTGAATCAGAACTGATCATGACGCAACCTGCAAACAACAACGGGCTGCCTTTGTAATGAAACAAATCCGTGTCTACTCTTTTTTTAAATGCCAGTGAGGGTTATGGTGTGACTTTATTTTGTGTTATTTGTAAAGGTCAACATATAAAATGAATAACTCTTTTCCTATTAGCAGCCTAGGCTATACACTGTGTCTGGTGACTTTCAAGATAGCTGTGCACCATTTTTAGGGCTTTGTAAATCAAATAATGTGTGCATCAGATGGCTCATCTGAATCAAAACCTCTATGTTTTTGAATTGGTGACTAGCTTGTGAAAGCTACACAAATGTATTTGAAGACAGTGGGAAAGGGAGACAGAGAAGCAACCACCACATCCCTCCATATAATGTTACTGCTTTGCTGTTTGTCACAAATGAACTGCTTTCTCTATTCAGTGTAAATGTATTTAGTCCATCCTTTTTCAAGCAATGCTGGTGAAACACGACAGCCACTTGAAATACTGCTACAATAGCAACATGACATGTGGGTCTCATTTTCTATTCATCCATGAAGTAAACATGCTGCTCCATGCTGCCTTACAATCAGGGCAAGATCAAAAATGAAATTAAAGTCCCATCGGCAAGATTGTGATAAGATTATGTCACAGTCACGCCCAAGCTCTTACAAATGTTGGTTTGATTTGAAGTGAAAATAAAACTTAATGATACAAAACAATTACCCTTCAATGTATTTTCTGGGTTGCTTGTTATTTTTTGTTTAAAATGAACAGTTTCTAATATAACCCCCCCTCCACCCCACCAAAAAAAACAAACAAAAAAAACAGTAGACCCAACTCTGGAGTAAAGATAAAACTAGCTAAAATGTTCCCCATGAATCATATAGGAGGCTGTGTGGTCCAGTGGCTAAAGAAAAGGGCTTGTAAGCAGGAGGTCCCCGGTTCGAATCCCACCTCAGCCACTGACTCGTTGTGTGACCCTGAGCAAGTCACTTAACCTCCTTGTGCTCCGTCTTTCGGGTGAGATGTAATTGTAAGTGACTCTGTAGCTGATGCATAGTTCACACACCCTAGTTTCTGTAAGTCACCTTGGATAAAGGCGTCTGCTAAATAAACAAATAATATACATTTATTTATGTTATGATTGCAGGTGCTTAAAGTAATGTCCCAAGAGGCATTATATGAATCACGTTTACCTTTCTGTAGGTGCAGGAACGGCAAGTACCCCCCAGTTTCATGGCTTAACCCAATCTCTGCTACGATTTGCACACATGTGTTTTTTTGTCTAAATGGTTCCCTTGCTTTAAGTTCAGAACTCGCACGTGCTATCCCAAACCAGGAGCTTGCACGTCTGTATAATGATTTGTTCTAACGTTCATTCTGGCCTTCAGAAGGTGTCAGGCACTTATTTACATTGTGTGCTCCCCACTGCTGTTTCAAACTCTATTTTGACAGCTTTTAACAGCCGGCAACTGTTCACGCAACACATTTTACTTGCAGTTAGTCATTTTCACCCGCTCAGACGACAAACGTAGTATGTGTAGTGTGCAGGTGTTTGTGTGTTTTGTGCTCTTTGAAAGCCAGGGACAACAGCACTGGCTAAATGTCGCTTCTCCTCACAGCCCTTGAAGCTCACCTCCATCCCTACCTGAATACCATTCTGCTCAGTCTCTCTCGAACAGAGAGTTTCCTGAATAGTGCCAACGTGTTGTTTTCAATATTACTGTGGGGTCACTGTATCCTATAACCCCTCTCCCACATTTTGATGGCCCTGATTATCATACACTGTACTGCAAACACATTACATGTCAAAAGGAGTAAGAAAAAAAATGTTATGAAATCCTAACAGACAACATTGAACTCAAACATTTTACTATTGACTGGCAAATATAATTAGTGACAAGTTTATCACTGTGGTAACCTGCCAGCCTTTAAGTGTAAATCTAAGTGCCTGTATGTGTAAATGGAACTGCCTCAACTAATTTGCTTTTAGAGTACATACAGCAGATACAGCCACACATCAGAAATCTGAATATTCCTGATTTTATATTTCATCTAGTGCTGGCTTCCATGTGACACACTGATGCACAATTTTGGCTGGGGTGTTTTCTTTTTGTTAATTTGCACCCCACAGTATTTCTTCTCAAGAACAAAATAAGCAGAGAGGTCTTATCAATTTATTTCTTGTATTTTATCTCTGTATTCTGAATAAATATTCCACTTTTTTGTATACATGTACTGCATATTTCCAAACAATAATGTATTGTTGAAATCACTTTTCAAAGAAATAATGGGTGTAGACAAAAGCAAAGGAGAAATATGCTCTATCGTGTTTAAAAAGAAACTCTGTAAGTGCCATTAATGACAATGGATTTATTTAGTAAGTGCTCAGCACTGATAATTAAATTAACATGAGGAAATCACTAATTCATTCTTGACTCTGAGTTATTTTTACCTATGGGTTAATATAGCATTCTTCCCTTTGTCACTCCAAACGGAAAAACTAACATACCCTCATCACGAAGTGGGACAGCATTATCATGACCTGACATGGCTGAGTCTAGTCAATTGAACTAAACAGAGTCCACGCCACTGACATCATTTAAAATTGAGAACCAAACTTTGATAATCAAACACATAACTCTGTATGTGAGTCTTTTTAGTGCATTTCTGTCTGCAATAATGTGTAAAACATCTGGACTGGTCCTATTTAGTGATTTAAAGAGCTCCAGTATTTGCCACTGGATATATCAATTGGATGGCTGCCAGGTTAAGGGTTAAATAGATGAATGATTCTCCTGCTTCATGTGAATTTCATTTGAATTACATTATCTTGTAGGAAACCAGGTGCTGGTTATGGTTGTAATAACATTGTGATTAATGATATTAATAAGAAGATTATTGTTATCTAATAATAAGCAGATTTCTTTTATCTAGGAGTTGAGATTAAGAAAGAGACCTGATGTAATCTATGAAGTCAGAAATGCCAAGGAATGAAACATTCAAACTTAGGAGATGCTCTTCATGTCTAAAAGGCAGTTGAGAGTCATACTGATGCCCTTCTGAAAGATTCATTGATTTTCTAATAAACATCCAGGGAACCAAGGTACCTCCACTGGAACGTCTTTGTCAATCACAGCGCACAGCCAACAGGTTTCATTGGTGTAATGCCAGGATAATGAAATAAAAAGGGGCTGTTAGATAGTTTGGGACCCATCCAACCAAATGTTCATATCATCCGTCATGGAGCGTTTTAACACTTCCTACCGCTCAGCGGTTCAGCGAAATGGGCTCCCTTGAACAAAACAGCTCAATTGGAAGCCTCTGCCAGCTTGAGCTTTATTTTTCATTTTATTTCTAAGAGCATTTGCTGATCTATTTCACTAAAATAGCTTATCTCTTGTCTCGCTGCCATGCATTATTCAGCAGCCTGGTGGTATTTTATAATACACTATAATCATTGGGAGCGTAGGTAAAATGCTGTTGTGTGTGGCTATTGTTGCTCTTATTCAAATGCTTATAGCCCCATTTGAAGGATCTCTATTGGACTTCATCTAAAGATACCATGCGAAGTGAATGAGTCGGGCCTCTGTGTTCCTCTAGTACGTTCTGCTGGATTCTCATGCCACGCGACGGCTCGTTCCACCGAAGAGCTCTTGAAAACAATGGAGGCGAAATGTGTTGCGTTGACCTTCACAGCACAGATTAGACCATTTCCATGCAATGATCTCACCTTGACGTCATGAGTCATTGAGGAGAGTGCCTCAGTGACTCGTCTGGATGGAACTATCAGTAGCAGACAGGGCCTGTGAATTATAAAGCATATCTGTAAGTCTTCTATAATAAGACACAGGTATTTAGGTAAAGTATTAGAAGGCACTTTATGAGAATAGTGTATGCATGCTCCCTGTGAAGTTACGCAAGCTTAAGGTTACTCGCTGTGGCAGTTTCATAATCAGCTGTCAGCGGGAGGTATATAACTTTGTAGAAGGGTTGCCAGTGTGTCTTAATTTGTATGTGAGAAGCACTGATCTAGAAGAAGGACTGTTATGCATGATCCAGCTGCACACTTGGGAGGTGCCCCCCAACAGAGAATTGGTAGTGATTATTTTTACATGTTTCTAAAAGTAGAAGAGCATTTTTTTCATGTTGTGAATGTGAGATCTAATTATTTTATATTTAAGGCTCATTTGGTTCATGTTTGCATGATGCCCAGCACTGTTACAGCTGAAGACCAAAGCAATTAATAAGGAAAACAAAGCCAAACATTAAGGATATGCTTACACTGTATTTACACACGTGGTTGTGTATTTACAGTGTAATTACAGTGTAGTTTGAGACACTTATTGTAAAGTCTTACCCAAATGATAAAGGAGAAGGGGGTGATGTTTGGGTACTTTTACAACAGGTTTTCGGTACTTGTGCTAACCTCTACTGTAAACAGCTCAAAGAGCTAAGATCACTGCTAAACACATTCATAGACACTTCTGGTTTGTTTCGTCATCTTCCCACCACTGATAAATAATATCTCCCATACATTTGTAATTCAGAATATAGCAGATGTTAAGCAACAAGGCATATCGAGCCTATTTTCAAATACATTTTTACATTAGTGTGCTGCCTGTCTTGGGTAACAAGTCTAATTAGTCAGTGATATAACTGATCTGATTTGTGCCATGTTGTCATAGCCACATATCTGTAGATCACATCACCAGTAATTCAATTACTGAAAGCAGCATTTGTTGTACAGACGTAGAATGTAAACCCTGTGTACAAATTACGCAACACCACGTTACATCTTGGTAAAAGATTGCATCTGAAACACAGTGTTAAATGTAATATCATGATGGCAGAAATGTAAAAACAGGTTGTGCCCTTCCATCCCTTATATATATAGGTCTCAAGTGTGTAGTTTTGGAAGAAACACACATTGTAGGAAACATGTATTTTCTATCTTAAAACAGGATATCTCATACTACACAGTTAAAGACCCATTGGTTTTCGGTAGTGCCATGCTTCCTTGATCACTTCACCAAGAAGTGGTTTGCCTGCTTCCCCTATTGACTAACATGCTTTCAACTAGAAGAGATGAAATAACCTAGGAAGTGCAAGTACAGTAGATATTCTGAGAGTAAGTAACTACAACTGAGAAGTTTCTTTAACCTAGTGCAGTGCCAGATATACCACAAGTTTCCTTCAAAACTGTGCAATCTATATGTCGAATGGAATTGCACAGCTCAGAATATTTATAGGATTATTTTGGTAGCTAGTTTTATTCCCTGATGCAATGGCCATGCCCCCTGTAGAGATACCAGCACCTGGGCTCGTTCTTCATGGTAAAAGTTTAAATTCTCAGTTAGATCTCAGCTCTCATGGTAATTCATCTACACAAGTTTGGCAGCAGTCCAAAGATTGTTTTGTTGTTGTTGTTTTTTATAATTTATATAATGCTAATCATAATAATTACCTCACACTCGATATTTAAGTTCAGCGAGTTACTGTAATGTTGGCAACAACACTCTGCTGCTGTGTAGAGTCAATAACCTTAAGGCTCCACCAACTGCTTTATTTATTTGTAATATATGCTAATCGAAAGGAAATATTGTGCAGCTGTGAAACATAGTTTACTCAGTTAATTTATACTTATTTGTTTTGACACAGTTTTAACAAGGCTTAAAGGGATCCCTGTTGAAACCGGGTTCATTATCCAAGTAAAAAAAAAAGAAGAAATAATTACACAGATTTTCTCTTGCTTAATAATAATAATAATAATAATAATAATAATAATAATAATAATAATAATAATAAATACAGTCCTAAAGCAGCCACTGCACTTATAAATCTGTTAAAAGATGTAATTCAAAAACTTTGCTTGAATCAAGTATACAAGTTTAAATCTCAGATGCCATTTATTTGATCCAGTCCACATTCTGTATGCTTGCTCAGTATCACTGACTCAACAAAAAGCTGGGGTCAAGAAGGGTGTTTCTAATGCAACTGAGCTTTCAGCCATCGTCAGCATTTTTGGGTAATAACTAAATATTCGCCTCTCCACATGTGTAAGAGATATTGATGTTATTTTTGCAGTCTTTTCAGTTGCCTTGTTCAGGGTGCAGGTTTGCCTAACCTCCTTTGTCAGGGGGCTGAGAACTCAATTCTACTTGAATTAAGTGTCTATTAATTATATTGAATCATATCTTATTATACTGTAATAACAGGGGTCACAGTGGCAGCTGTGTTGTTACAATGTAACTTCAAGTTTGAAAACAAAGTTCAAGTTTGAAACACTTTTAATTATACTGAACTAACAGATGCATTTTGTGGTTACAATTACTGTGTAACTGGAGACACACTGTAAACTGCTTCTGGGAAATAGACAGCTGTGTAAATGTTTTTTCCTCTCCACCTTCCTAATTAATAAATGCATTTTCAAATTTAAAATGCATTATAAATGCCGTTTAAGCCATTTGTATAACGAGCTGAGCTGTTACCATATGGTCACTGTAGTAAATTATAATTTTAATACAGTCACATATGGTTGCATGTAGCTATAGGACTACAAAGACCAGAGTCCTTTGCCAGCATGGGCATTTGGCTGGCAGGGATGTAGTATGACGTGTGTAAGATGACCAATGAAATGGCAGATTATTTTTAACGCATGTACCTTTCATACTATTTAGTCGAGTAAACCCACACCATATCAGCTTCCATACACACATGTATTTCCAAAATATACGAGTTCAAGTTTCATCAGCCCAGCAGCTCCATAATCAAGCCAGGGCTGTTGCTTTCCAATTAACAAGTGCCAGGACTGAAGAAGTTAAGAAAATAATTAAGAATTTTTTTTGTGGGGGGGGGGGGGGGTTGTTCAATTTGATCAGGTGTTTGAATGCGTTACAGTATTTCTTCTGGAATCATTTTGTGTCAAAAGACTCTGATGGAATGCAATACAACATTGCATCCCTTTAAATGGAGGAACATATAATTGAGCTTCTTTATTACTATCATTAAATGTCACTGATAAGGTTAATCAATCCTTGTCTCACAATCAGACTCAATCATTTTAGAGGTTGTTGACCTCAGACCACAAATATTAAACTCATCATTCAGGCAAAGCTATGAGTAATTATTGTGAATATAGGTATACATATACAACCCTCACCTGGGGGATGCTTCACAAAAGCAACTTACCAAAACTGTGAGAACAGAGCAAGAGCAAGTTTTGCAAACTACAGTGTGCCCCGAACATCTGCATGTCTCCAACTGCTGCTTCAGGTCCAGAGTTGCTGGGGCACTCGTGAGAAGTCCATGGAAGTTTAGAATACACTACAACACCCCTGGGAGAACACATGCATGGACATTTGCATGGACAATCTCTGTATTAGAGGTTTTCATAATTTGGACATCCTTGAACGATGGGGAAACACACGTCGTGATAGATTGGAAGCAGCTGCAACTTACTGTAAGGAATAAACTTAAGTCCGAGATATTACTGTTAGGGCGGAAATTTGTTTTGGCTCCAGTAAAAACTCAACTGTATAACTAGCTACCAGAATTTAAACTCAATGCAAGTGTTTGACACAATGTTACAAAATTCATCAAGATTCATTGTTACAATGCAACCTCCCAACTTTGTTAAAGCCAGAAAGATCCTACAGAAAAATGTACATTGTAACTATGTTTAGTTACAATTTTATTAACAATGTTTAATTACAACCACAATGAATCTTGTAATATTGTGTCAAACAGTTGAAATTTGCTTCTAACAGTGATCAATAAATGTATTTAAAAGTCGATGGGTAGGTTTTTTCAGTAGTATGAAGTTAGTTTTATCTTAGTTTTGTTCCGTGTATCATTTTCATCATTAGTAAACAAAAAAAAAATTATATAAATAGCCTAATAAATATGAGTGCATATTAAAATAACATTAATATATTAACTGTACACATTACATTATGTAAAAATATAGATATGTGCAATAGGCTTAAACAGTACAGTAGTAAAATCAAATGAATACCTAGCAAGCTTTTCTTTTTGTCTGTCCTACATGAATACAAAACAAACCATGCTGATTTTGTAGGCTTCACATTGTTGCAGGACGCGTAGATAATAAGATATTATTTTAAATTGAAACTAAATTATTTCAGCATATTACAATTAACCCCAAATAAATCATAGTGTCACATTAACACATTCTGGCTATGCAGGACATGAAATATCTGCCATTTCAAATCCGTACAGATGCTCTCCGCTTTGTGGAAATTCTGGGTAATTTTTGCCTGTGCAACATCCTTGTCAGACCTTCATGAATAGCTCATGAATGTATGGCAGCTGATTATCTGTGTTTAACATGCTACTCTGCATATGTAAACATCATTAATTCAATGCAACTTAATTTTGCACCTGCTAAATCCTTGCTTTCCACAGGGAAAGGGGAATAGTAAAAAGGATGGGGACAGAGCTGCACACAGTAATCATGTTTTGCGTACGGTAAACGCTTGGTAAATGAGACCCCAAGTGTTGTCCAGAACCATGCCTGAAGAACTTTGCCTGGAACATCTGTTCCTTGATTCCTAACATTACTTATTCAACCATCTTAACATCTTCTTTCGGTTTGTACATTTATTTCAATAACACTGTATTGAAATGGCGGCAGACATGCTTCAGTTTACCCTTTAAAATATTATTGAGAGACCATAGGTTATGTACATTAAATTACTGTTCAAACGCATTTCAGCAGTTGAAACAACTGAAAATAAACCTACCAAAGCTTTGAAAGATGAATGAAGCTGAAACAAAAAAAAATACAACATTAACAAGATAAAAACTCCTGCATATTGAATTCTTGAAATCACACAAAAGATTTAAGAGTGTATTTAATACAACAACGTATTTTATTAATGCAAATATTGTGTGTTGGCTGAAAGCTATGATTTCTAAAACCGGCAGTCTAAAACAGAGCTAGATACAAACACAGCATGGATCAAGTTGATGAATTTAAAATCCTTATCTGCATTACAAACAAAATCCCAAGTGGGCGAAATGCGGGACTCAAGTTAGTAGTAATATTTTATTGTAATATGAGCTTGAATAATGACTGTAAAAATATGACAGGGATTGTATCACAAGAATACTTTCCAGAGAGATCAAAATATTATAAGATCTGAAGCAGGAGACCTGCGAGTGTGATTAGAGTAGGTAGGTTTGGTTTGTTGTTAACATGCCAGCTGTTTCTTATTTTATATATTTTGTCAACAACATCTCATTACATTATCGGTAACAGCAGAAAGACCTGACAATGAAGTAATAATACTAAAGACTTAAGACAATGAAATATTGTTTCGGTAATGTTAAAGTGAAAGATTCTAGTATCCTAAAAAAAACTTTTTATTTTTCTAAATGCTGCTTTACTGACAGACCAACACGTGACAGACATAATATAAAATGTACTAGAAAAAAGTGTTGGACAACCATCTAGCCCTACACAAGTAGTATTCTCTGGGACTGCCTTTACTGTGCGTGACCTGTGTTGGGATATCTACAAGACTGCAGCATGTCTTGAGCTGATCTCCCTTTCACTCTTCCTACAAATATGACACCTGACTATCACACCAAGCTCTCTCCTTCCAGACATGGTGTCGAACTTGACTGATGACTTGACCAGTTCCACCTGCTCCCATTGGTCATTTGCAAACCAGATACACCAGACTGTGCATTTGGATTCTCCATACCAGGGGTGGCTTCTAAACTACTTATCACACCAAAAAACGAATTAAGTGCCTGCGATATGCGTATGATTTTAGCAAGACAAAAATTGAAACAAAATGCAGGAAATATTTTAAGCTACAAATAAAAGCATAAGAAGGACCTGCTTTTTTTTAAAACAGTTCTGTTAAAGCATTTTTTTTTCTTTTCATCTCTGCAAGTTAATTTTAGCTCAATACTTCATGAGCATGGCCCTGAGTCCTGCTAGAACTGATGAAATGTGTGCAGGTTCTACAGTAATGTAAAATCACTTGTCAAATTGCTTGTGCCATAATTGCCTTGCATCAATTTGTTCTGTCCTTTGTCATATGCTTTTAGAAGGGAAGACGATGCGAGACGATGCATGGCTGGTTTTATTATCTGTTTCCTAATAAACCGATTTCTTCTTGATTCTTCTTTATTTATAACTTTCAGTGCTAATGTCTTTAAAAGTAACTTTTGCTACACTGTGGTTCTGAACAGTTCTGGTTTCATGAAGGGTGAGTCTTTTACAAATTTACTGCAAATGATTAAATATTGGATTATTCTGAAATATGCACGGAGTGGTAATTGGCATGGTGGCAATACTGGCTTGATGAATTTCAGTAAGAAGAGTTGTCATTTAAAAAGAGCCATTGTTTGGATTTCACAATTGTTTTCTATGTTTCTTAAAAGATTATATCATGAATACAAAGCACAGCTTCATCACATCATTGAGCATGATTCAGCAAAACCTACGTGTCCAAATATTCTTGAGATGAAACAGATACAAATCAAAAATGAGCTCCATAATTCATATTTTGTTTATTGTTCATTGTCACACAAACAGGTGGGTGGTATGGGCTGAAGATTGCTTGATAAATCACTTTTTCCTCACGCATTGAGCTGAAAAAAATTGAGATGCAGAACGATCTGTATTCATTCTGAGATTTAAACATATTGTTGGATTTTGGATTCTTTGAGAATTTTGCACATTGTGTTGTTACAGTACACCTGCTTGTTTCGTGCTATATTTAAGTGCTTGCAGAAGTAGCTACTTTATTTGAAGTCAGCACATCACATGCTTTGTGTTCTCGTTATTAAAGGCCCACAGAAGGTAGTTGACAGTAAAGCGGATAGGAGCTAAGAGTTTGAAAGGGTGCTGACAGTGGAAGCATTTGCAGTTCAGACTCCAACCAGGAAAACAAGGACCAATACATCAAGTGTCTTTATAGATTGGCAAACGACATCTACTGGTTGGTCAGTGATTGAGTAGTGACAACTAAACAGCGTCAAAGAACCTGCAAACCAACCCTTAGTATTTTGCACCTTTAGTGGCTTTAAAAGGAAAACTTTTTTATGAATACACAGTATGCTTTTTTCTTTTCATTCCTAATACTGTATGATATACACTAATTATACAGTTTGCCTTTATTTTCCTTCACAAACATAATCTCATAGAAGCCTGCCAAAGTAGCACAGCTAGCCTGAATAGCAGAGTGCCTTTCCCACTGACAGCCAAAGGCCTCGGCCAATCAGAGCCCAGTAAAGGAGGACCATTCTCCCTTCTTCAGATTGCAGAGTGTTCCAGTGTCAGTGTGAGAATAATCAGAGAGAACTGAGTCTCTCTTATGCATCAACTTGCATTGGATTTGTAATCACCCCACACTGAACGCCGCCAGGAACAACAGATCAATTTGAAGACAAAAAAAGAAAAGAAGACAAGAAAAAGAAAAAAAGAAAGAATCACTGAACATTTTCAAGAATGTATAATTCCTTCTGCTGTTTCATCCTGTCCGGACTCTTTGCGATGCTCCTCTTCCCAGGTAATTGCACATTTTAAAATTTAACACGTGTTATGCCTTCATGTCCAATATGTCACAAGCTGGAGGTGTCCACAATTCTTATTTTATGTTTACAGACAGGTTGTCTTTTAATAAATTGCGAGTAGTACTTTACGCTTTCAATGCAACAGAGAAAGAGAGATGGACGGAGTTGCCTATGAAACAATTGAGTACATAAAATACTTGTGGTCAAGTCGTTCTGGCTCTCCCACTGTAGGGCTACAGAGACACAACATTTTGAAAACAGTTAATAAAACAGTTTCATGCTGTGACATTAAATGCAGAGCTTCATGAGAGTGAGTGGGTTGCTTCTGTGAAAAAGCTGTACAGTTTAATATTAATACTTGAATTTTAATCTCCTTGGGGGAAAAGCTGAGCTGAAGACTGATTGGTCAAACAATTAAAGGTTGTATCTTGGGAACCACTGGTCCAATTAGCATTAGACTGTACCAGTATATGCTGTTGATGGAGGTCATGGTGACCTGTCTGTCATGCTGCTTACTCCTGCCTGGTGCAATTAAAGACTGAATCTTTGAACCCACTTGTCAGATTTTCATGAAACTGTCCATGCCCATTTGACACGAAGTTCTTGAGCCACTTTTGATTACAATATAATGGCACCTGTGTTTGTAAGATCCGTGGTGAAGAATTGTTTGAGGGATAAAACATATGAATTACCTTGACTTTAGGAGCAATAATGAATGAAATTATGTTAGGTGGTACAGGGTTGATAGAGTTCTAAAGTCACTGTACCATGATATATTTACAACACCCACTCAGTCACTCTGCTCCTGTGACCTGAGGCTGCTTACTGCCAAGTGAATGGGTTTTCAGAGCCTTTTAACTCCCAACAATCTAGAATCATCTGTCCATATCCATAGGGGACTCCTACTCAGTGACTACTGTGTGTTCAGACCCAGACTGGAAACTGATGGGTAATTAGGTTTACTCTGCCTGAGATTATCAGGTGAGTGTTGATGTGACTTGGGAACTGGAAAAGAAGATAACCTTATGAAGTTGTTTGTTGTTTTGTTTTTTTCCAATAATAATCTGTTGCTACGGGGATGTCATGTGGGGTATTAACTGGGTATAATGAATATTGATTCTGCTGCTATGCCTTTGAATCACATGACGCACACTGCGATCATTGCGCTAGGCTGAACACTTCACATCGATTCAGCTCCCAGGTGATGGCTTGGAAACTTGTGGAAATGCACTGAGTTATTAAATACTGAAGTATTTGAACTACTGCAAAATGAAGCGTATATTTAGTTTAAGCCCTGGAAAAAAAAGGATCATTTTTCTGTACCTGAAATGAATCCTCCCATGTTTTGAATGAATAATAATTAATATTAAAAACCCAGCAAGACTGCATGTAATTTATCATTATCAATGTTATAATGAGTATCAGGAATTTTATGAATCACAGTACAACACATTCATACTAGAGCAACGCAAAATGCCACTGATTTTACATATGGGCGTAAGTTTTGTTGATGTAAAAGCTTTGATCCGGGCATAATTAAGTCTGGGGCAGTTTTTTAAAGGCCTGTATTTATGAAATTAATGTATTGTTATTTGTAATTATTTTGTAATAGAATGTCTTATTCGTTGATATCTATTTTAGGTGGTACTCATAGAAATGAGACCAGGGTTGATTTGTGTAAGCGAGTCCCTTATAAAAATATATGCTGTGTTTCCCACAATGTTGTGTCCCAAAGTACACTGTAATTACATTGTAATAACACATCAATTACGCATATAGTTGTGTAGTTGCAATGCAACCACTCACTTAATTTCAAAATTAAATGTTGACAGCTGCAAGCATCTTTGTAACCAAGATACATACAAGGTTGTGCATATGTAAAATGTAATTACTATGTAACCACTATTACAGTGTCGTTAGAGACTCAATGTAAAGTGTTAACATCCTTTTAATTTACTTACACAGCAGGGAAACCACAAATATTGGTGTGATCTTTCATTGCCCCGAGCAAGCCTTCAGTCTACCCTGGAGGGGGTGACAAGTTCAGGCTCTTATCCTGTCCTAGGCCCATGGTCCATTTAGGTGTGTGTGTGTGTGTGTGTGTGTGTGTGTGTGTGTGTGTGTGTGTGTGTATGCCTGGACATCAACTATTAATCTGGGGAGTTCCTAAACTCCTATGGCTTTGTTTCCTCAGTAGATTAAGATATGGGAAATGCCTTTTTGGTTAACTTTTCAAAATCAAGCTATGTGTGAGTGCTGGTAGGTCTCGGTTCTGTTACAAGATGACAATTGCCACATTTAGAAATAAAACTGCAGCAATTTTGCAAGCAGCCTTTTTGGCGAGGGGGAAGGGGGTGGACAAAGTCTGGCCAGGCAGGGAGGTGGAAGTAGGTGGTGATGCTTCTCAACTCCTATGAGAGTGGTCCCTCCAGGGTAAAGCTGTGGCACACTGGGGGGGGGGGGGGCATTTTTAAATGCTGCCTCTATCTGTGCTGGGTCTGCTATAATATGGCAAGCCAAATGATCAGTTAGAGATATCCCAAATGGTATTTTAAGATATCTTGAAATATTTAGAGATATCTGTAAATTATTTGCAGATATCTTTAAATGAATATGAGATATCTATAAATAAACACTTTTGAAGATATCTTAATTTAGTTTAATTTAATAAAGATATCCCAATTTGTTTACAGATATCTTTAAATAATGTTTCGCTAGCATGTTAGGCCAAAATGTCATTTAGAGATATCTCGAAATAACTTCACGTTCATTTAGAGATATCTCTAAATCATTACGCGATATCCTGAAATAGCTTCCTGTTCATTTAGAGATATCTCGAAATAACTTCCTGTCCATTTAGAGATATCCCTAAATCATTTCATTCAATATATCTTGAAATGACTTCCTGTGAAAATGCTCTATGTTTTGAATGGACTTCCTGTCCATTTATTTAAAAATACCTCTAAAAGAACAAGAAGTTATTTAGAGATATCTTTAAATGATTTAGAAATATCTGAAAAATGATTTAAAGATATCTTTAAAAAATACATTTTGAGATATCTTCAAATGATTTAAAGATATCTGAAAATCCATTTTAGATATCTCATTTAAAGCTCCATTTAAATATCATTTTTAAAATGATTTAGCGATATCTATAAATTAATTTGAAATACCTCTAAATGATCATTTGGCTTGGCATGCTATAAGCACTTGTATAATCTAACAAGGGTTTGGACAGGAATTATAAACATGTTTCACATGGGTGGGGTGTAGGGCCACCACACAAAGCCAGGATGGCACTAATCTTGGAGGGATATGTGACAATTCCTCAAACACTCATTCCTTTAAGGAAGTTGACCGTTTCCTTTTGATAATCATCAGTAATTTTGCCTTTTATGGAAAGATGCTTTCAGCTGAGAGCATACAACCTGCTTCCAATCTGCTGTCTTGCATATTGTGACTGAAAGTAACCTGCAGCAGCTCTATATAATTATTTCTAAAATATAATACAGAGCAGGGATTCAGTTTGCAAACCTCATTGAGGAACAGAAAATGTTCACAAAAAACATGCTCTGCATAAAGCTGGTGCAAAGAGATCCTCAACTCTGATCCACAGAAAGGCTGCGTCTTGTAAAAACATTTGAAGCCTTACAAAATAAGAATGTCTTTGTGTGTTATTTTAAAAGGCTCAGACATATATACACACTACACAAACTTCAATAGACATGCTTTAAAAAACAGTATTGCACAAAAGAGAGCTTTTCATTCAGCCAGCAACCCTTTGTCAACACACACAAGCAAATGCCACCAAAGCATGTCTGGGTATTAGTACTAGGAAAGTGCCCCGGAATGGCATCAAATACATTTCCCAGGCGCTGTGTAATTGGCTGTGCATAATGAAACTTACTTTTGGAGCTCAACCTTGAACCTCAGACAGCAATTGCGCTTTAGCTGCCAAAATTGAGCTCTTCAGTTATTTTGCTAAATAAATATCATACCACTCACAACCTAATCTCCTTGGCTTATTATTCTCACCAAAACTGTGGATCCATCAAATTGCCAAGAGACACGTTGTAGGTCTTGTTTGAGGGTCTAACAATATAATTTTATTCTGCTACCTCTTGTCTGCCGTGTATTCTTCTCTGTAATGCTAATGTCATATTTATAGTTATTGAAATTCATGGCTGCACAGCTGTGGACTTGTGCAAGTAAACACAGAACACTCATGAAGACCTTCTTCAGTAATGTGATGTGTGGACAAGGGCATTGTTTTACATTGCATGGATTACATTTTTTTTTTTATTTCAAATTGTGTTTAGTTATTTGCCAAGTTACTGATTGCTTATACAGAGAAAGGACACTAAATATGACTCTTGGTCTGTAATGGATTATAATTTGTATACGTTTTTTTTCCACATCTAGCAGTGTTATAGGATATGGGCGGCAGTGTGGAGTAGTAGTTAGGGCTCTGGACTCTTGACCGGAGGGTTGTGGGTTCAATCCCAGGTTAACCCACAATCCCAGGTTACACTACTGCTGTAACCTTGAGCATGGTACTTTACCTAGATTGCTCCATTAAAAACCCAACTATATAATGAGTAATTGTATGTAAAAAATAATGTGATATCTTGTAACAAAGTTTCCCTGGATAAGGACGTCTGCTAAAAAATAAGAATTGAGTAACCCACAGTATTTCCCCCAGTATTTTACCAGGGTACAGTATATCCATTCTAACATGGATAATAACCTTTCATGAAGGGCACTGGTGGTGTATACATCTCAACTCTCTGAATAATAGACAGGTGACTGGGTGGCCCGATGTTAATGAACTAGACTTCCATCTCTGGAGGCATGGGTGCGAATCTGGCTTGGGTAACAATGAAATGGGTTTAGTCCCAGTGGAAATTATTTATTCATGAGTGAAGCTAACTGATGGATCTTGTTATTCTCACTAGTGGGAAATGTGTCGCTAGAGTTTTAAAACTAATAGTCTGTGACTGTAGAGGCTTTTTTTTTTTTTTTAACAGAGGCCACTTTTAAAATAAAAACTGAGAACATTTTAAAAAAGAAAATAGTCTACTGTTGATTTAAAATTATCCTTATTACATTTTTTACAGCACTAAAAAAAAAGACCATCCTGGACTATTTGGAACCCTGTTTGTAGAATCCATTAGCATTGTACAATCTGTTACATTAAATTGTTCGTGCGGCACCTGTCATCTTTAAATCTATGCTTGCTGTTGCTTTTTTCTGCCCTGACAACCTGCACAGGGGAGGACCGGATGGGAGCCTTCCTGTTTGTAAAAGGATGGAGGCACCAAGCAGCTGTCTGGAGTGTTGCCTTCTTCATTTGGCAAGCCTGGGCCCTGGCATGAAATCTCCAGGCTTTGTGTTGGCTGCTGCCCGTTCTCCTTGATTACCCTGGTTGTCCCATGGTCTGGGCATTCAGCCGACATAAGCACAGCATGACAGTGCACTGACTTTGTAGAATGTCAAAATCTCCACTGAAATGGCATGTTTACAGAGAAGAGAAAAAAATACAAAAAAATAGCGGCCATCACTCTGGCAACGACTTAAAATAAAAAGAAGAAATATATATATATGTGAAGATGCCCTGGGCTTTACTCCACAGATGTGCACTGTACTAAAGACGCTTGTTTTGGCATGTGTTTCAGTTTAGTGTTCCTATTTAAAATATATATTTTGCAAAACATAAAACAACATAAACAGACTTTTCGACAGATCATCTTTAATTAAAACTTCTGTTTTAACATGTTTATGCAACAGAATATGAGAAGAATTTAGATTTTGCAAAATTAAATTAGAATGTCTTTGCGCTACAGGCTTTTTTTCTTTTTAAATGGAAACTTTGGGTGCATGCTTTTCTGCTCCATGGAGCACAGCATTCCCAGGGCCCCTTCAAATGATGTCACAGGGCAGAAGAAGCAGCTGAATTTTGCTCCCACATTACACGTGGCAGTGTCAATTCACCATCCTAAAGTCACTGGAGGAGAAAGAAAAAAACAAATATAGGCAATGTACCATTCTGCTGACACATAAACTAATTTGAGGCTGTTAATAAATGCCTGAGTTTCATATTTCTGCATGCTGACGCTTATTTTCTTTCAGTGTCTGCTAGTGATGTCAATCCCTAGGCAGGTATGCAACCAGCTACAGGGGACAAGGATGCCACCGTAATTCCTTGTGATATCATATAATTAGTTCTATAAATAACTTCGTTATGTTTTTTAAAGTTCTTCCAAACGATGCAGTTCATATTCTAAAAAGCAGTAAATTGTGTAAGACTGGTAAATTTACATCGAGTGGTGCAGCTGTGATCATGTCTTATATAAAAATGGCCCATTTACATACAGTACAATAACTCTGCATTTTAGCAGCTGTTCACAAAATGTTTTGGTGAAATTGTTCTCAACATAAAAACTAAGACTACTGGGGGAAACTTGTTTCCTACACTCTGGAATCAAGGAATAATCCAGCTTATACAAGGAAATGGTTTTATTTCTGAAGCAGTGATGTATTTCATTACATAGCATTTCAAATGTGGCATCTTTGAACCCAGCACCTCAAATGTGTTATCTTTGAACCTGAAATTCAGGGGAAAAAAAATTCTGAGGCACCGATTCTATAATCCTTTTAATCACAAACAGTATTAATTACAGTACTCTGTACAAGTTACTGTAATCATGATGTAATAAACATAGTTTACTCTTTCACTATCATTATCCTGTAAAGATGATCATTAAACTCATAACACAAGTAATTAAGTTGTTACCAATCAATACTAAAATAATTACATTATAACGTTGCATTCGATTATAATATGTACCCTGTAGCTGAACACGTTACCACTGTTTCTTTTGTTTGAAAACCCTTTAGAAAATGTAAACAAAGGGTGCGTTACATGCTTCTCTGCTTTGCAACAGCATTTCCTAATGCAATCCATTGATGTGAAGTACGTTTTAAAACACTTACAGAAACACAGCTTGGCAATATGAAGGGCACTCAGACACCCCTCTCTGGTGCAAAATGAATACTCTGCAACCGTATTGAGGTATTTCACTTTGTAAGTATGTAGCTATGTTGTCCTATAAAACATAGCCCTGGCACAGGCTGACTGCTCGGTTCGCCATTGGAGGTTTTAACTGCAGGGACACTATAAAACCAACTTGTCACTGGGGGTAGATGAAATATAAAAAAATAACAATAAAGCACTGCTTTATGACATGTTAATGTTCTACAGCGACAGTCAAATAATCCAGAGGGGAACATTATCTGTACAGCTTGTGCTTTAAATGAAGGGCCTAACACAAGAGCTGCAAACACAGGGGTGTGTTTAGGTAGTGTCTTCTTGTGTATTTGAAAAGATGGATTGCTCATTGCAGATTGCAGTCCAATAACCAGGCATGATTTTACCTGCAGCAGCGGAACATGAGTGAATGTGATCTGCAAGCTGTTGTTGGAAGTAAAACAGACATTTTAAAAGGGAATCATATTTAATATGTTTTGCCAGGCTTGCTCTAGACTGGGTGGCAAACAAGACGATTGCATCAGTTAACGCTGATATTTCATGCCCAATATAAGTTTCCCTTTGAGTCCAAACCCTTAATCTCTCGGCCACCCTGGTCTGTCAACAAATTCCACCCCCACAAAGTTTGCTTCCTGACCTTTAAATAGTTCCAAAAATATAACATAACAAGTGGGCAAGTCGTTTTGAAAACACTGTTTTAAAAGTTTAGCACCAGAGAGCCTCCTGGTGCTAAATTAATTTAGTCACCTGTCTACTATAGCCCACATACCTTTTTAACTTTCTGATTTAATTGAAAATTGGGTAAAAGTGTGCTGCGAAGACATGTTTGCAACCAGTTTCTGCAGTTAAGTAGTCCAGACCCAATGAGAAACTATAATCATCTGTGGTTGCTAAAGAATAAAAAAATAAATAAACATGTCTACTGGTGTCGGAATGTAATGTTGCTGGTGCTATATAAGGTAATCTGGTGCTAGAATCTAGCACCATAGCTCTAAATATGCACCACAGCAAAAGGGGTGAGGGATGTATTATAGGTAAAGGCTGTATTTTTTTCATGGTTATCACAGATTCCATGATTTCCGTGAAAATTAATTATTATTGCCTTTCCCTTGCCTTGGTTTTTAGAAGCGGTCTGCTTTAGTGATATTTGAAATGGAGAGTTTAATCGATAAATCCTTATAAACAGCTCTTCTCGAAAGCCTGTATTAACTGATAAGTAAGCTCTTTCCAAAACAGCATTAAAGAACAATAGGGAGAAAACAAGCAGCAAGAAAAGGGGAACATCAGGAGCAGCCACCAATAAAATCCAGCCCTGCACTTGTGTGATTAATATTAAAATAAGATTTCTGTGATTAAACAAGACGAACATTGAAACGTGGAAGAGGATTGTTCATTACGATTTGAACAGATTTCAATAAACGTGCATCTCTGTCACTTAATTTGCTTTAACCGCTCTAAATTAAGTGAAAATTGATTTAAAGCAGGATGAGACTGTTTTTTGCTACAGCTTTTTGTGATGTTTAATTTGATGATAGATACTAGGTGACACTAGCTTTTTACCTCTGGAGATCCCCTCCATATTTCCACTGCCTGAAATGCATCATGTTTTGAAAACTTGATTGTGAATAAAGTGAATGGCAGTCACATGGTATAGTGACGCTCACTGATCGCACATTATTTCGGTAGTGTGGATAGTGTATTAGTGGTCTCCCCACAGTACTCCCTACCCACTGAAAGGGAGCATGAGTCAGGGGCTTCAGACCAGTCTGACTCTTGCTTTGAACTGTATCGACATGCTTCCAGGAAGTTGTCCAAGATCTTGTTTTGCGTTTAGTTGCATTTCCTTCTGGTCTTCTGGTCTTCTCCTTTGAGTTGTTTTTGTTGTTGTACAATGGCCAATCTTTTCACACAGGCTTTCTGAGCGCTATTAAAAGGATGCCCTTGAATCGTGGCGGGACCAATGAACAGAAGATGCAATTACAGTGGAAAACAAATACAGCCAAACACAAAGAAGTGTTTGATGTGCTGTAGTGAATCCAAGCTGAGTCTTTGATCACAAGGACGCAAGGGTCTTGTTCTAAAGAGTGGCCTGGGGCTAAAGGTTTTACAGCAATGAGATCTCAAAGTTCCGCTGAAGCCACCAGTGCTGTTTTTTTTGCATCAGTACAGAAGATTTGTGTGTGTTACTGACCCTGCAGAAATTTGGAAAGGTATTGAAAAGGTGTTGTAATGTGCTACAACACTATTCATTAGTCCTCTGGGACTAGCTGTTCCACCTCAGGGGTCTATCCTGGACTGGAGAACAGCATTTCCCCTTAATTATGATAAAAACAAATTGCACTTGTATAGAGCCTTTCACGGGGAGGCTATTTTACAGACGTGTCGACTCTAAGTAAAGCCATGAAATGCAACACTGAATAAAAAATGTTTTGAGCAATCTTTTAAATCAGGTGAAGTTTCTCTTCTTTCTCTTGGAAGTGCATTGGTCTATTTTAATGCTCTACACCAGGACAGACCTTAATACCTCTAAAATGCACAAGTATTTTATTTTGTATATAGTAATATTATTAAATGGGGAAATGAATTGCCCTTTGTGGGAAAACACCAGTGGGTGTAAAAGAAACAATTGGCTTGGTCGTGGGATCAGAGGACGCCCACTGAACCTTCAGTTCTCTTCAGCTGTGTGTGGAATTGCTGCTCTGAGGGAACATAATTAGACATTCTAAATTAGACATTGGGGGTAAAGTAATTGTGCGCTGTAAAAAAAAAAAAAAAATTAAAATAGACCCCATATTGTCTTTGTAAATGGTTTAATGCTTGACAATATAATTTGAACAAGCAGGGGACTAGTTCAGCTCTTAATTGAGTTTGAAGCATATATTATGAAAGTGAGGACAGGCCTACCAGATTCATTCAGGCCCTTTGACTAATTAAATACCACACTTGACGAGGCACTTAAAAACTTCATGTGCTTTCAGATCCTTTTGGCTGTTCAATATGTTGCCATCAGCCAATCTAATGCACAGAAGGAGACACAAGTGATATTGAACAATACAATGATTTTTCTCTCATGAGGTTTTAAAGAGATCATCTGTTAGGACAGTCAAACCATATACTAAAAAAAGAACTAGAGAAAGAGAGAAAAGAATTGAGACACGGCAACATGCTTTGAACATTTTAATTGAAAATGAAGATGGTAATATAGATCCCTCACACCTTGGGTGAAGAAAGTAAAAACAGTTTAGCTTGTGTTTAAGCAGGATTGATGATGGTGGGGTCATACCCCAACTCTACGGAGTAGGTAGCACAACAGTATATAGTATAACATAATATACAGTGTGCCTAACAGTTGTATATCTTTACTGGCACCATAGCCATTTTAAGATTCTTGATTTTGCATCACTTGAAAGCCTGTCGGGATCCTCTAGTGTGCTTCAAATCCGCAAGGAACATTTCTGTTTATTCTGTTTTGCCATATTATTGTTGCTTGAGACATACCATGAGCCAGAGAAGAAACATTTGCTCTAATCAACATTTGGGCTGATGGTTCAATCCAGAGAAGCTTGGATGGAAGCGTCAGTAACAAGCTGCCTCCGGGGCATTGATACGCATATTGTTTACTTGCGTCTGTCACCCAGGTCAACCCTGCTTTATCAAAAGCAGTGTGACATCGCGTAGCCAACCCGCATGACACCGGATCCTGCCCGGGTAGGTTCTGACCCAGGTAGATCATGCCAGTGTGAAACCTTGCATAGGTATGAATGGCCGAGGTACAGCTTGTCAAGTAGGCAGGGGGCAGGAATAAAGCAGATCAAGGAAATTGCATTGTAGAGTTCATGTGATGTGAGAAAAAAGGTAAACCAAGCACTTTCACACTTTTCACACACACACACACACTGACACACACAGACACACACACACGCACACACGCACACACACACACACACCGTTCAAGACAGTTTGGAAACCGCTTTTGGGATACTGTTTGAATATCACTATATTCCACTGAACTCCAGCAGAACCCTAATAAGGCTACATCGTTACAAACAATGTCAACACAACAGATCTATAACGAATGGTGATTCTGATGCAGTACCACGCTGGGGTACTATGAGCAAATTTCTCAAACTGTTCAATTACGGAGTGCAACAGTTAAATAATACTTACATATAGATTTTTGAAAATGTGCCGGTCTATATTAATATGCCATCTATTCATATTTGCTGCATCAACTATTGCAAAACATAATCACACAGCACACAGTCTAGCCATATCATTATTATTCTATCACAGCACTGGATAGACTCTTAACCATATTGTTTCATCTACATTGTAGTCTCCTATAATAGGGTAAAAGGTAATGGTAATGTGTTCTTCTATTAAGCCAGATTGGAAAGGCAGCAATTGTCATCCTGCTTGTCTTTAAGATAATACTGGGTTCTGTCATATTTTAATCTGCAAAATTCATTCCAGCTGTAGATGAGTCTAATACATCAATAAACATGTCTCTACAACAATCATGTTGGAGCATTAATGTGCGCAACATAAAACAACATAAAACAAGAACGGTGTCTCTTTCCGCGATGCTTGCAAGCATCACAATGACTGATTGTTGAATATGCTAATTGGAAAAGACAATGGTGAAAGCAGCATTTACATTTCTGCAAAATAAAAGGAGTTCTGTGTACAGCATGCTTAATAACTCCTCTCTCCGGCTGGGATTGACCTTGTGAAGGTCATGGAGAGGGGAGTCTGTCAATGTACCGCCTTCCACTGTGGTTTTAGGAGATGGAAGATTTCTTTGTTGTGCAGTTAAAAGTGCAGCCTTCTGACTGCTGTCATTTGCCTCAAGCAGAAACCATTTGTTTTACCCGGCAGTGAGGCAAACTTGAGACTTAAAAAAAGGAAGAGGCATGGTAGGAACACAGATCTGCCCTGTATTTGCTGCAGTTCATTTTTTCACACAGACTAGGCATGCATATTGAGTGAGGAGAATCTCAAAGGAATTCTAAGCATTCATTCCGTTTCCAGGACAATATGATTCAAGGGAGCTTCACAATACTATTAATCTGGATTCAAACATTGCATAACAACATGATTCAGCCAGTGCAGTAGCTCTGAGTTTTTCATCTGTAAGCAGTATCCACAATAACTTTTCAAACAAGGCTTTGGACCCAGGTCATAATGATGCAAATCAAAACCACACAAGACAGCGAGATTGCACTCATGTGCATTAGAAACAAGCCTGGTTTAAAGGCTGGGATTCTAGCGATTAGCATTTCTGAGCAGACAAACACGTCTGATTTCTGCAGCAGCCAATAAACAGATTTGAGCAAAACAGGCATCACAGAGGTAACATGCTTAAAAGCTGCATGGTGCTATCATTGCGTTTCATTTTACACAAGACAGTTGTTTATTTTTTCCAAATTATGTTTTTTCTTGTACTGATTTTATAGCAAACATCAAACATGTAATATATTGAAACAATACTTGAAAAACATTGACAGTAAATGAATCAATAAATACAACTGCATAGGATTCAAATATTCATTCACATGCTATTCCTTTAAGTTTTATTATAAGAAATGATAAAAAACTAATAACATTTTGGACAAAGGTTTAATCTAGAAGATGATTTAAAGTGCAAACCTGAATATTTAACTTTTGTATTTGCTGTCTGTCATTTTAGTAACAGCCAGGACTATAATCCAGTTCATTTAAGCCTATGGGGTTCAATCTGCATACAGTTTATGATGAAATAGGCCAACCAGTTTCTGGACTATTTTATGTTTCAATATAATTTTTAAAAAATATTTGTAGCATCACATCTAATTTCATATGGCCAGGGTTTTTTTTATTATAAAATAACCACTTTACATCCTTTTAATTCCACAGAGGAACACATTTAGTGTTGAACCAAAGTAATAAACAAATCTATCCAGAAGGGAAGGCCATGATAGGTTTGCATTTGGCCAGTTTATGTAGTTTGAAGTTTTGAAAGCAATTGAACCTCCCTACCCCCCACATAAGCAAAAAAAAAATAAAATAAAAAAAAAAAAAAATTAAAAAATCACTTGTCTTCTAAATTGCATTGCATTCGTTTATTAAATAAAACAGACTACCTGTACAAAAAATCATGTCACTCTAATGAGGCCAAAAATGTAAATTACAGAGTGTGTTTCAACATAATCCCAGACTACTGTTATTAAAGTAATCAAGATAGGCTGGGTGAAGAGAAAGGAAACCTTTTAACACAACACACACACAGCTCTAACTATTTTAGATTTTTTTTATTTAAAAGCAAGCCTGTCAGCAGTGATTATTTCTGATTTTTTTGCTTTCTGTCTGTACTTTATTTTTTTAAACATCATGGGTAGTGGCTGCCGGCTGATTCTATTAAAAAGGATGCTTGCCACCCCCAGGAGTGTGTCTCTAGCATACTGATTTCATTGGAACTCTGGAAGCATGTAAGGACAAACACAGCTTTCCATGGCACATAATATAGAGAAGTGGCCCATTTTGAAAACCTGGATGCATATGTCTTTTGATTGAGCCATTGTATTTCTCTGTCTTTGAGTAAGCGTAAGATCTTATCATGCATTTAAGTTAACTCTTCCATTCTGTGGCATGCACATCGTAACATATAGACGGGCAGCAGTGTGGAGTAGTGGACAGGGCTCTGGACTCTTGACCGGAGGGTTGTGGGTTCAATCCCCAGTGGGGGACACTGCTGTTGTACCCTTGAGCAAGGTACTTTACCTAGATTGCTCCAGTAAAAACCCAACTGTATAAATGGGGAATTGTATGTAAAAATAATGTGATACCTGTATAATGTGAAATAATGTATAATGTGATATCTTGTAACAATTGTAAGTCGCCCTGGATAAGGGCGTCTGCTAAGAAATAAATAATAATAATAATAGATCACTGATAACCATTAAATAATCGTTATGTTTTATCTGTTTTGTTTTCACTGGCTTATGTGAGCCCTTAGATACGTTTACAATGGGAAATGCACACAGTACTTGTGTAGCTTTCCCATGCTTTTGCCATGGTTATACTATGCATTTATCATAGTGTACCCTTTTTTGCCATACCTTTCTGGGCTTTACAGATATTACCTATGCTTTACCATGCTTTATTACACTTTTCTACGGGAATCCTTTTAAAGGGAGTGTTGGGGTGTGTGTAGACATTGCAAAAAATGTACGATTGTTTGCCTTAAAAGAAAGAAAAAAGCAAATTAGAGTACACTTCTTACAGTAAATATCAAATGAAATAAATTCATGATATCTGAACTTAAACACAGTATCAGCTAGAAAGCAATTACAGTACATTACAGCAACACATTAAGTAAAAGCATACTTGAAACTGAACAAGTACTTTATCCTGTTTTTTTTTTTTTGTAATCTACCTGGAGCTTATTATTGTGATGCCTATAAAGAAAACGGCCATTTCCCCCCAAACTAGCAGCAAAGCTATGGAATGCACCCAGATGTGTCTGCAGCAGATGGTGTCAGGAAATGCAAGTCACACAGCCCTTGTAAATGTGTACAGTAAAGTGCCTATGAGGAGCTTGTCTGGGAAATGACAGGCTACTTCCAGAGCTATTTATTTTAATCAGTCCTGTTTTCTTTTCTGCTTATTCAACTTGACTAAAGGGACTGATTTGATCAACATCTATCTTGGCCCAATATGCCACAGCTGCCATTTTGTAGGGCAGTTTACAGCACTGGGGAAAAACACGGAATTGCATCAACCACCTCTTCATTGTTCTCCCAGTATTACCCCTAACAATAAGTGTTTGATGCATCCAGGTGGATTTCCCTGATGCCTTGCTCAAGATAATGCTGTATCATACAGTTCATACACTTTGAGAGTGTTGTACATTTGTAGACGCAAAGGGCCCAGTGCAGTTAAACATCAGTTCAACTACAAGGTATAATTTAAGACTCCCATTGCTTAGCAGATTCAGCTTTTAAAATTGGCTTAATTAGACACCTCAAGCACCTTTTGTACAAGTAAAGCTTGCAGTAAAACCCGAAATGGCTTGAACTGCTATGGAATGGGAATGTAGTAATTTGTGGTAATTCCAATTTAGTGTGGTCCATATAGGATAAATGGTCAAGTTTATCGCAGTTTTAGAATTGTGGAATGAGGTAGAAGAACAGCTCAAAGTCACCAGGGTACAATTCAATACCAATTAGTAAAGTAATAAACACATACTGGAGAGCCCCATGTACGTTAAGCTGCAGTAATATATCGACCGGCCTAAGCACAGATGTTTGCGGTCTCAGCCTGCGGCTTGCTAAGCGTGCTGTGGAGAAACAGCGGCAAGCTGACAACTTGTTCTTAAAGTCAATTATCAATGACAACTTTGTCAACATAAAGTACTTAAGTAAAAGTAACACAGCAGCTGCATCTCCAAATATATCATCAGGATCAAGTGCAACACACTGCACGTAGCAATTTCGTTTTTTAAATCTTTGTTTTGCATTTGCTTTGCTCTGTGGGAAATGCTGGGTATCGTTTTATAGTTGGCAGCTGAAGTGATTTACATGGTTGAGAGGCTTTGAGTCATGCTTTCTGATGTCTTAGATGTGCACTAAGTGGCTGCTGTTATGCTTCAACTTGGTTGGCTTGATATGAGAACAACAATGTTTTTAATTAAATTGGGAAAATACTGTTTCGGCTTTCCAAAAGCTTCTGAAAAATTGATTCTCAGCCAAACCATGATATTTACATGAAATGTTGTATGACTTGGACTCATACCATTTAGACAGGCTTGATCTCAGCAAAATAATATATTAATATATTATAATAAAATAATTTATTTTTTAATTGAATCAGTGTAACTTTGATAATCTTAGGATTTTCCTTACAGCATACCACCTGGAAGAAGGAATCTACGGCTACCTTGACTTGGTCTTGAATAGATTGGACTGGGGTTTGAACTCTGCCCAGGATAAGATGCTGCTATTGGACACCTGCAGGGGCTGCTGCATTGTCCTTGGCTGGGCCCTTGCCGTTGGGTTATGCAGCTTGGTCACATCCGTTATTATTCAAGTAACATTGCACCATAAGACGGTAAAAGGCCAGCTGCAAATACCACTGACGAAAACCTTTGTCTATAAACAAGTGCATCATGCTGCTGTTGTGAACAGAAATAGTAGATGGTGCTGATTTATCAAAAATCACTCCTGTGCCTTAACTCATACCCATGTTGCTTCATTATACCGCAATTAACCTCATAACTAGGGGGCCTATAATGAACTGGATCTACATTTTTATTTTGCAAACAAAGGCTTTTGAAACCACTGTTTGAAGGTTAAGATCTAAAACACCACCGACAACTATCATAGCCTTAATTAAGAGTGTGACACACATATTTACTATGCATTAAATAACTATAGACAAGCCATCAAATATGTTATCAAATTGAATTCAGAAAGCACTCGTTTAAATGTAAACAAAGTTGGCATTCACATTGTCTTGCCTTTGACAGCGTACCTATATATAAAAAACTTCTCTGGAGGAAAGCATATAATTTGTACTGTAGCTATTCTGTTCTACAGACAAATATACCTTGGCTGGGGCTCTTCATGCTTACTTCAAGGATCCAGTTACTTACAGCAAAACTGGTAATAAAAAAAAATGAAGCTGTACTTGCAGAACCAGAAACATGAGTTGTTCAAAAACCTGTCAGGTAAGAATTCAGGAACTCAGTGACTTGACTCAAGCTGTCTCATTTTGTATTTAATGCTACCAACATCAAAGTAACTGTCTACTGCCAATTTCAAATAATACCATGTTTGAAGGGCTGGCAGACTTTTTAAGCTCCCGAATAACAAATAATCTTATTTATAAGTGTCTATGAAAGACAAGTGAGACCACACTTCAATCATGTAGAGTATTTTCCTACTATGCTGAGCTTCAGCCTAGTAAAAAAACCAAAGGTCATTTTTAAAGTGATTCAATGAGCACAACATAGGAGATTTAACAGGGAACATTGTTACATTTCCCTTGCTATTTTACAGTGTTTGATCATGTTGAGTGGTGTTGAGTTCTGTTGCTCCAACATTGACGTTATCTATATTCAGTTAAGCTGCAATTTGGGTGTGTTTTATGAGCGTTTTACAGAACCAGGGAATTCATTACTTTTACGTATAATCCTGTGATGACCGCGCATCCAGAGTGATTCCTCAGTGCTGTAAAACACTAATACAACCTAGCTGTGGCTTAACCTGGTGGGTCAACTAACAAGTAATGTGACGTTTCTAACAGCCTCTTTTAAATCATCTTTGTTTTAAACATGGAATAATACCTGAGCAAAGGGCGATATGTTTCAGGTAAAACACTTACTGGCTTTGTGTTGGAACTGGGTCAATTCTGTATGCCCATGACTTATCTAAATGAAATGGGAGAACCATCAGAATAAAAAGAAAAGATTGTTAAAATGATACTGTGACCTTTGCAGTCGCCAAGCTTTATCATGCAAATGTAGATTCAGAGACTGTTAAGATTTTTTTTTTAATTATTATTATACATTGTAGAAATGATGATTTTTATTAAAATGAAATGAATTTAGAAAAAAGTTTACAGAGGCTTCCAGTCACTAAACAAACAAATGAACAAGTTTTCGATATGAGACTTTTTTTATTATTAGATAAGTGGATATGATTTTGTGCTTTCGAGTCTTTGTTTTATTGTGATCCTTTACGATGTGATCATAAACAAACCATAAAGAAGAACGACGGGACGCAAGGTTAATTGAATTTTGAGATGACTCATGTCAGCTGTTGTTGAAAGAACACAGTATACATATTGCAATGCTTATGGCATTTAATCCATCAATGTTAACACACTCTACTCTTTAGTTACTTCCATATAAAAAACAAACACAATAGTAGTCATTTGGGCTTTTTTGCTTCAATGCAAAGTTTTCTAAACATGGCATTATATCGCATGTTAATGCTTTAGCCCTTCATCTTGAAATATTGGGTTTGAAATCAGTTTTGTGGTGGACACACGAAATCTCATTGGGCTTCTTGGCATACAGTGTCAAAAACAGGAACTAAGCTCATGGGACAAGGAGAAGCATGAACACCCAGCTCAAACATGTTTTTCAGCATATCAGGAATATGATCTGCATTTGTGTGCTTGAGTAAATATGCAGAATGAATATTGCTGTCAACCACTTCAGAATGGAAGTGTACATGATGCATTAAAAAGATAAACATAGGTCCAGGTTGGGCATTAAGAGATGAATGCATTTATCAAACAGCTATATTCTTTATCTCTTGAAAGTCTGTTTGTAGATGTGTTTTTTGAACTGATGTTTCCACAAGTAAAACTCAACATAATTGGAAAACAGTGTATATACAGCTATGGTCAAACATTTTGCATCACCTAGAATTTTAGGATTGAGTCATAATAATAAAAATAATAATAATAAAAAAAACTATATGAACATAATTTAGATCTTTTATTTAACATCATGTAATCGAAGAAACTACAAAATGACATTGTAAAAGTCTATTGGTAAGCCATAACAGTAGTACAGTGGATCATGTTAGATTTTGAAATGTCACATTATGAAATAATTGAAATGTCAATTATGATAACGTGTGTTATTATATCTCCTGACAATACTGTAGCGCAGGAGACGTATTAATCAGTTGGCACAAATTCTGTGGAGAAAAAAACTAAACCAAAAAAACCCAAACGTTATTAATCAACTTGAACGATGCCATCTGTGATGTCTGGTGTCACTGAAAATTATGGATTCCTTTTGTAAGATAAACAGTTCTCATATTAAGCAGCTTATGCAATAAAACATACAGGACATTGAGTATTAACAATTGCTTGACCCTTTGTGCCCTGTGTTGTTACGGTGGTCATGGAATCTTGTTGGTACCGCATCCAAATTTAAGCGAGCTCTAATTGGGTATTGTCTCTGCTTTCTTTCAATCATCTGTTGCTGCAGCAGAATATTGTACATTTATGGCTGTCAGTCACAAGTGCCACATATTGCAAGATGCTCCTCAATAAATATTCATTCTAACGCATTTCATATGCATATTTAAAGCAGCAGGGAATAAGATAATTGGCTCCATGCTGTTGTGCTTGTAGAAAAAGTCTAAAAAATTTGCTCCCGTCTCTCATGATTGCGATTGTTAAAACGCATCTTTGAACCCTGACTTTGTAATTAATTAGCTTTTCTATAACATAGAATAGTATTTTGTATTTTAAAAAACACCAGGGGTTTGACCAATGCTTAAAATCAAAGCCTTTTGCGCATTTAATTATAGAAAACAAAGGAGATACGGCTCACATTTCAAAGTGAATGTCTCACGCAGCTACATACACTAATCTTAAAAATGCAAGTTAAATTTAGAAGAATACACAGTTGCATAGCTCTCTTGTCTTGCAGAGTACATGCAAATGTCATGGTTTTCATCATCTGATAGTAAAACAACATGTAACTCATGTGAAAATGTGCCTGTGTTGAAGGCCGTAAAGGAAACCCCTAAAGTCTCCAAGCATATTTTTTCTATTACCTTTAACACAGGAAGAGATCAGGGAAAGGAACGTTTCCATCAGTAGTATACTGTGATAAATGGGTACCTGACAGTGAGAAGCACAATGATAAACCACAAAACTATAATGAGCAATGCAAGACAGGATCGTTTCATCATCAGCAATACACTTTTAAAGTCTGTTTTTTTACAGAGCATATGCTTACACAATGTTGTCCTATCTGGCGTATTCATTATTCCTGGTATTGCATTTTAGCAGCACCAGTTATCCATATTACTTGATGTGACCATTAAGAGGGGTGATGTAAAGATTTTATGTACGGGTGGCTTTCAGATATACGCTGTAGCATCTAACATTTCATTAGATCAAGCCTTTGAGAGCCTCTTATGTTACGAACAACATCAGCGTGACAATAACACTTTAGCAATGTTCCAGTGAAATCACCAGACGCTGACAATAAATAGCAAGCTGTAGAAGCAAATCCGAGGTCTACTGGCACGTGAGATTTAACCTGATTGAGTTTCTGATTAGCGCCAAACATTAAAATTTGAATCACTGCAGACAGCAGGGTCTGCTCACAGAAGCGTTTTCATGTTGCTATGAAGTCCATAGCATAGATTTTTTAATGTCAACATACACAGTGTTATTTGGCTCTTCACTGTGCATTCCTTTATTATTATTATATTTCTTAGCAGACATCCTTATCCAGGGTGACTTACAATTGTTACAAGATATCACATTATTTTTACATACAATTACCCATTTATACAGTTGGGTTTTTACTGGAGCAATCTAGGTAAAGTACCTTGTTCAAGGGTACAGCAACAGTATCCCCACCAGGATTTGAACCCACGACCCTCCGGTCAAGAATCCAGAGCCCTAACCACTACTCCACACTGCTGCCTTCCTTAAATAAAGCCCCTTTGTCCTATTTCCTTTATCGAGGTCACAGTAATTTTTGTATAAACTGAAAGATGTTCAGTTTTTACTAAAACATTACTCTTTGTTATCCACTGGGTCATGTCATTATTATGTCATCTATCTATCTATCTATCTATCTATCTATCTATCTATCTATCTATCTATCTATCTATCTATCTATCTATCTATCTATATATATATATATATATATATATATATATATATATATATATATTAGGCTGTGTGGTCCAGTGGTTAAAGAAACGGGCTTATAACCAGGAGGTCCCCGGTTCAAATCCCACCTCAGCCACTGACTCATTGTGTGATCCTGAGCAAGTCACTTAACCTCCTTGTGCTCTGTCTTTCGGGTGAGACGTAATTGTTAGTGACTCTGCAGCTGATGCATAGTTCACACACCCTAGTCTCTGTAAGTCGCCTTGGATAAAGGCGTCTGCTAAATAAACAAATAATATATATATATATATATATATATATATATATATATATATATATATATATATATATATATATATATATATATATATATATATGAATGTGTGTAGGACCAAAATTCTCACTAATGTGAAAGTTAAGAATTTGTAGATTCCAGCTGTGACTTGATGTGAACCACTTCACTGCTCAGTGGGAAAATAAAATGGCGCACAGTATGACCACTCTCATTGTCTGTTCACAGCTCCATTGGTTTGCACTGACCACCTGACAAGCATCCATAGCAATGAATTGTGTTGCAAGAGCAGTTTCAAACTAAAACCCCTACATACCTCTTACTAGTAGAGCAATCCATGCCAGGCTGACAGAGAAGGTTCCTTTCAAGAGTTAAAAGAGCTGGCAGCTGCCGAATTCGATTTTCATGGAAGACTTCATTCGGAGCAGCAGAGGTGACATTCGTTCACGGACTGTGGCAGCTCACCTGTTTCGATTGGAAGATCAGTCAATTAACTTTGTGTGAACATTTTAAAAATGAGGTGCACCCCTGTATTTTGTTTTACCTTTGCCTTAGTGGTGCTTAAGGATTCAAAATCAGATTAGCTACATCTTTGCAGAAGTAATATGTAGAATCAAGAAAGACAGGCAGCAAGGTGGATTTATAGAAAAATGAATGACTGCAAACACCATGAAATAACAAGGTGAGATTAAAGATGATTTGAAGCAATTTAGTCTTTTAAAATGTGAGTAATCAGGATTATGACGAAACAAATAAAACAGCAGGGAAAGGTCCAGCCCGAGAGACAGTTACAGTGAATAATACGTTTGATCAAAGCACTACACACAGTGTTAGTACTATTTTAACATTTTTGTCAATGCAGCTGTATTAGAACCTGCACACAACCAAGCAGGTCCACTCCTATATCGAGGGGTCTTCAGAGAAAAAGGTTGCCCGTTTAAGGGATATCAAACTGTATTTTCAAATAGAGGGATATTTCAAGCTTGTGTGCATTTCCGTTGGGATTAGCAGCCCTGATTGAATCACCACCATGGTGGGAGAAAGCAGCAGCCTTAGCAGAGAAATCTATTAACTGTGTTTATCCATAAGCATGTATAAATCCATGACATTCTTCAGCAATGTCATTTGATGCATTCATACAGAAACCTCCCCCTAAGGCATACCTGCGCTGAATACGAGCTCTTCCAAACCATAAGGTAAACCATACAAATAAATAAACACTATATAGGAGAAATGTACTGGATTGTGACTGATCAAAAAAAAAAAAAATCCAACAAGTGACAAAGCTTTTTTTTTTTTTTATAATACCTAGCTCCCAAACTGTACGTGCTGTAATCGGGTTATGCTGATATTTAGAGTGTTTTTTCTTCAACATTTACCATACTTGCCTCTGACAGATGTTCCATTTCATTTACAGTTACAATGCTGGTGGCATTATTTATCATTTGTTGTTGGTTACTGGATGGTAAGCTGTGATAAAATATTTAAAGGTCGACTGCCCCTTAATCCACGACCAGAAACCCATCTGAAATGGAGAGAGAATGTGTCTGAAATCAGTCAGTAAAACATTTCTTATTGAAAGTGGCAGATACACTATTTTGGGAATACAACATTGATTCTAAGTTCAGAATTTGGGAAAAGAATGACAGCGGGCTAAAAAAAAAGGAAATACTTTAATAATAATAATAATAATAATAATAATAATAATAATAATAATAATAATAATAATAATAATTTGACTTATTTTGCATAAATAAATACATAAATACAAGCCTTTTTGTTTCACCAGTCCTGCTGAATTGGTTAAAATAGACAGTGGAGGGAGAGCTTGTTTCAGGATTCGCTAGACTGGCGGAAGCTTGATTTGGTTTTCTATACAAGGAGCAGCTTCACTGACCAAGCTTCTCCTGGTTCCATGTATAAGAGATGCTGTGTTGCTGCGTAGGCTTCCCACGAGTGAGTAAACAGGATTCTGTACCAGGCTGGCCTTTTTGTGTGAGCAATTTACACCTGCACACTTGGGCTCCAAATCAATTTGCAGATTCTTAAAGAGAGAGGACAAAAATAGTTTTTCTGATCGTTCCGACGTGCAGCACGCTCCGTTAGCTTTTATAGATGATAATTTCTCTTTTTTTTTGTATCTCTGCTGCCTCTGCCTCACACTTGTTCCTGTTGACAGGTCCTGCAAGCCATGTTCTCTCAGATAGGGATACAGCCAAGGGAACATTTGGTTTTAGCCTTGTGGTACCCCTATTCTAGTCTTACCTTGGATTCATATTATTACTAAAAACATATTGAACCAATAAGGCTATAGCATACTGACAAAAAAAAAAGGTATTTCATTTTATTTCATTTGGAACTCATACATTTCATAGAATGTGATTTGTATGTTTGCACAGATTTTGTTTATGAGTGATATTAGATTATTTTTTGGTATTCTTATATTGAGTGTCTTGTTTTCTTCACTAGGACAATTATATATAATTATACTTTCAATTGATACTGCAGCGCATTCAGCGTGAATCTGTATTTTGGATTACAATTTACAAGCTTCTTATAAAGTGTTGACGCGTTCTAATCAATCAAAGATGAAACTGGAGTGTGTTTATTGATATGGGATGTTGAAGTACTGCTGGCTTAGCATCATACGCCTTTTATAAAGCTTTGCAGTGCGTGGAGGATTTTGTTTCCAAGCTGGCACGTCCAACATTGTGCGTGACTAAAATTGCCTTTTAGCAGATCGGGGTTGGGCTTCCAAATAAAACCCTCTAATGCCAGGCAGAGTCCACTCAACTCGATTGGCAAGTCTCCTCTTCAAAGTGCAGCTCCGCTCCAGGAACTGCTCTGACATTATCTGTAGGCACAAGAACTCAACATGACCCCTTTTTAAGGAATAAGCAACCAAGAAATGACCCTGAATCATGTTATAGCGCCTCGTAATATACAGTATAATACATGGACGCATTCTATTAGCCCGGAACACACCCATTTTAACTGCTCTCCCAATCATTGTGTACTCATTTATTTCACTATATATCCTGACCTCAGCACTAGTTTCAGAATCAGAGAATAAGAGATTAACAGCATCCATCTACTCTGCGCTGGGAGTCTGGGACCCCTGGAGGCTTGCACAATGTGCCTTTGCCACAGAGAATACACAGTGCATCACTTGGCATTGCACTTCCACAAATGTAAGTTCTACAGACATTATTATTATTATTATTATTATTTATTTCTTAGCAGACACCCTTATCCAGGGCGACTTACAGTTGTTACAACATATCACATTATTTCACATTTTACAGATATCACATTATTTTTACATACAATTACCCATTTATACAGTTGGGTTATTACTGGAGCAATCTAGGTAAAGTACCTTGCTCAAGGGTACAACAGCAGTGTCCCCCACTGGGGATTGAACCCACAACCCTCCGGTCAAGAGTCCACAGCCCTAACCACTACTCCACACATGCTTCAACAGTCGACTTTCTGTGAAACACAGTTTATTTTAGTAGAACGAAGGGTGCTCTGTAGTAATAATTATACTGCATCATCTTCACCTTAGAATTCACTATTTTGTCTGTAGTTTTATGTAGGCATAAAAGATTGTTTAATTGACCCGACGTTCACTAAAGGGATGTCAGAGACTTGGAAAGCTAATTGGTCTCTGTGTCAGCTACTCAAAATAGCTTTGGGTTAATTTCCAATTATTGCTTTCAATGTGATACTGTACTGTCACATAGGGAAATACAATGATTTCCCCACTACATACAAAATCAGGTAGCATTGACGGTAGGAATAGGAAGCCTAACGAGCAGAGTGTAAAATGTGGATGTTGCGATCACAGTCTGAACTCATTTTAGATTATGGGAACACAGTTTTCAATAAGGCAGACAATCTATAGAAAAGATAAATATAAAAATGGAAAATATGATATCTTATTGAACCTTAATACCATGATGTTATTATTGAATTTGCATAACAGTGTGACTGAAACTAAATTGTTATATATATATTTTTTTGCAGCGACTGATTCGTTAAATTAGCATGTCTGAAAAATATTTTGCATCACCTAGAATTTTAGGATTGAGATAATAAAACATAAACAAAACTATATGAACATCATTTAGATTTTTTATTTAACACCACATAACCAAATAAACTACAAAATGAGATTGCAAAAGTCTACCGGAAACCATAATAATAGCACAGTATTTCATGTTAGATTTTGAGAGTTCTCATTTTTCTATTTTGGGCAATATGGAAAACTACAAAGCGGTATGTAATTCAAAATGTTAACGTAACATTATTCAGCAGGTTTCATTCGACTTTATGAAGCAAAAGTAATTAATTATATGGTGTCAAAGCTGTACACTAGACATCACATTAAAAACTAATGGGATGGTTTACAGAAAGAAACAGCAAAAGCTTCTCTATTAGGGTTTTAAACAAAATAGTACACTACAGTGCCGGAGTTATTCAAGGAGAAGTTTTATTTTAAATTCATAGCAAAGTACTTTATTTTAAAATCGTAATATTAAGTCATTCATTTTCTTCGCTCCGATGGCATTGTTAAATACATGACTGCAGTTACATTACTTAAGCCATTACGGGTGGTGTACATTTCTAAGCATAATTGACCTATTGACATTGAACACAGAATTAAAATACACATGAATAATCTGCTATATATGTATAGTTAATGAACCTTAAAACACATTTACAGACCCATTTTCAAAGCTTTTGGTTGCAGTGCAATTGGTTTCTGGAAGCAAATGGAAAACACAAAACTAACAAGAAACAGCTTCGGTACAGTAGTAGCTCTTTTAAAAGCTGTAAGGATGAAGTAGAACTGCAAGTGTTAATCCCAGAAGTAATGTAAAGGCTAACCACAGCACTTCGTTTGCAAAATCCATGGTCCTTCCATAGGTGCATTTGTACGTACATTTCAAATTCAAAGTGCCACCTCTATGATATATGAGCATTAGACACCCCCTAGCAGCAGTGGAGACCCCATTAGTGTCTTTGCTGAAACAGTGGCCCCATTAATCTGCATTGTTTGAAAAATATGCTACGAATGAATACATATCCATTAATTTGCGAGGACAGCGTCCATGTGAACATTGTTACTGGATTTAATGGGCTGTTTGAAATGAATTTAAATGTACCGATGCACTTGTAACTGTTGAATTCTTCCAACACAATAAGCAGTTTGTGAAGTGGGACAATGTGTTTTGTCACACTCATTTTATTTAATAAGAGTGTGGTACAAAACACTGAACATATTAAAAATGAATATCGGGTGTATGAAATGTCAGTTCTGTGTAATGAATTGCTATAACAAGAAAAAAGTCCTACCACTGACTGAGCTTCAAGTGACACTAATCAGGAAATAGGTCTCTCTAATATGTCCCCTGCAGTGGAGAAATCAGCATTTTATTAAAACTGCATCCGCCACTTTGTAAGATCTGATGTTTTCAATGTTTTCAAGGACAGTAAGGATAATGCAGGTTTTCATTAAAAAAAAAAAAAAAAAAAAACACTAGACCCATCGCATCATGATCTGGTTTCTATTGATACACTTTACTCGGGTGTTGATTCCATTCCACATTGTTTCCAAGGTGACCGCTCTCACCTTGAAATGGCTGCCTACACAAGCGATATTTGAAATATTATTTCTGGCACGAGTAATTACATGTAAGTGTGCACATGCTTCAGACTCATCCCTTCCATTGTCGTACCGATCCACCTGTCTACACCTGAACTGTTCTGAGTCATATCGCAACGGTACGAAATTTGCGCTTGTCTGGGTTTTGTATCGATACAGTTATACTGGTACCACATCGATAACGACTCCAGTGTTAACAGACGTTGCGATACTGTTCCGCAGCGATTCCGGTATAAAAAGGCATGTGTGAACAGGGATACATTGTAACCAGGTTGTATAGAATTCAGGTGAAACACTTGGAATACGAGTCAAAGATGAGCCATTTGATGGGCAGTCCAGGTACTGTAAAGGCAGTGGCACACTAAACTGCAGGATGATCTCTGTAACTGTGGAACAATTGAGCCCAGCCAGGCAAGGTAACCAGACGGGCTGTGATGTGCAGTGGCAGACTGAAACAGACTAATAGAGGAGATCAGAAGTGGAGGAGTGCAGAGTTGAGAGCAGGTCAGGAGCTAGAGAAAGAGATACATCTTCTTTATAATCTATGGCCTGAAGCACTACAGATCTACACAAAAGGATGGCACAACTGGATCGCTCACACAGGTTGAACAATTGTATCAATCAGTAATAATACCACATTTTTCATAAAATAGTTGTGTCTAAGGTCCCTGTTTATTTAGTACTTCTGAAACCCACTAAATACAGTGCTAAAGAGCATTACGGCACATGGTAATTAAAACAAACCAGTGTTGGCATTTTGTTTCGAAGTGAAAATCGCAGTTCACTAAAGCATTTCGGAACGGTTTGGCATTTCCTGGGCCATGGGGAAAATTCTTGAGAAATACCAAGCAGGAATTCCTATGATACATTAAGATCTATATTTTTGCAGAAGCCACAGTCAAACATACTAATTAAAAAGACTGTCGCCTTAATTAAAATGTATTACATGCTGTAGTCAAGGTGAATACAAAACTGTGTAACCGCTTGCTACTGAAATAAATAGCAATGAAAAATCCAGTGCAGAATGAAAGTGTACCCCCTAAATACAGCGTTAAACAGCATTACAGTACGCGGGAATTAACGCAAACTATTTTTGCTGTAATATGCTACTGGCTATCTAATATTAGCTACTGGTTAATAAGGAGAGGGTTTTTCTCTGGAGTTAATGGTATTTGACTGGAAAACGCAGTTAACATGAACAGAAAGGACTGGGTGTACACATCAAGGCGAAATACATTGCATTTGTTGGTTGGTTTTTCTTAAAGCCCAAAGTGACAAGAATGTGAAAAAAAGAAAAGGAAAAAAGCTTAAGCTTACATTAAATAGGCGACGTAAGGCCTTGAATTCAGAAAGAATGTATACCTCCTTTGTAAATACTATAGCTCTTATCTACATTAAATTACATTTCGTATCAGGTTTGTATGGAGTATCCTGATGCAGATGAACCCATTGGTTGCATTGAAAGCACTTTAGCCGAGACGGCTGTCTGTGGATCCTTGCAGAGACTCTCCTGACATGGACGGTCATGGCTATGAGTACAAATGAGCAAACATTTTCAAAGAGATGAATGTGTTGCCTTATCAGTCTCCAAATTAAATCACGCCACTGCAATTCCATGTAATAATGGAAAATCTTGGAGAATTGTCAGAATAGGAACATTAGTCTAATTTAGTTGATGACTTTATGAGGCCCAGCATGCAATTCATTTACTTGCACACCCAGAAGTTTTCATGCAGGTAGGTATATATAGGCTATAAATGACACATTGTTTGGTGTCCTAATACAAGATGCCCACATTTTATTAAAGTGTATTTATATTTTTACTGGTATTTTTTTTAGAAGCTATCAATGACCACAATTTACAGACCTATTCTTCCAAAACATCCCCACACTTTAATAGGAAACCAGAGACCCTGAAAATTGTAGGAGCAGCAGGGGATACATATTTACCTTCCATGGTGTGGTCTCCAGATTATTCATTACTGATATACAGCAGTTACAATTTTATAATTGGGTATCACATACTTGCCAACATTTGGAAAGTGTTCAGAGGGACGCTCGTCTCCAGGGGGGGTCATATGCATCATACTCATTATCATATAATCGACGTATCCCGCCAACTCATCACAACCATCATGACAATAAAAATAGACATAATGAAACGTTCTTACCTTTGTAAAAGGTAGTGATCAGCAGATTATTATTATTATTATTATTATTCATTTCTTAGCAGACGCCCTTATCCAGGGCGACTTACAATTGTTACAAGATATCACATTATACATTAATTCACATTATACAGATATCACATTATTTTTACATACAATTACCCATTTATACAGCTGGGTTTTTACTGGAGCAATCTAGGTAAAGTACCTTGCTCAAGGGTACAACAGCAGTGTCCCCCACTGGGGATTGAACCCACAACCCTCCGGTCAAGAGTCAAGAGCCCTAACCACTACTCCACACTGCTGCCCCTACTACTCCACACTGCTGCCCCTACTACTCCACACTGCTGCATGAAGAGCACAGCGTGTGGTTTTCATTAACTCTACTGGAGAATAAATGATTTTTTTTCTATGGGTAAATATCGAGACTTTCTTCCTATGCATCGGGACGCAGGACATTTGCTAGGAAATCGGGACTGTCCTGACGATATATGGACTTTTGTCATGTATGGTATCGTTGGGGGAGGAAAGGGTGAAGTAACAAGGTACAGCAGGTATTTATAGGTGCTATCTCCTTATATCTCTGAAAAGCTCCTCATTCTGGCTGTTTTTGTTGTTAGGGTTTGAACACTGGAGGAAATACGCATGTGCTCACAAGAGAAAAAAGAACTACTTTGACTCCCACTGACTTGAACAATGTTTTTCTACAGTGTTTACTTCCCTTACTGATGAGGACACCAGCCAAGGCCTGAAGCCATACAAAAGCATGGTGCAACTGTGGGTTCGTGCTGATGAATTCATAAGGGGGAAGCATTGATTCGATGATCTGTGTGCAGAGTCTGTGAAATGCAGTGATTACATTTACTGTATAGCGATTTTACGGAAGCACAATACTCCCAAACAAATCAAAGGAATGTTTTTGTAATATTTTAAGTCTCTTGCTGTACATGTTTTTCTACATACAGTATTACTTATATCCAGATTGTTAGACATACACGCCTGGGATAATAACAGGACTGCAGTATTGTACAAGGAAGAAATATAACAATATTGCAATTAAACACATACAAAAATAGATACCTTTGATACCAGCGGATGAGCCAATGAGGTGCTCAGGAGCAATATGTCACAATTCGAAAATGATTCCTGCGTTTAATTCATCCAGGGAAGTTTTGAGTATGTAGTGTTAAGTCTGTTAAGAAGAACAGTCATTGCTTTTGAGACCTCATGAAACATTAGGAATGTGTGATCCCTTGACAAAACATCTGAACTTTGCTTTGGTATATTACCGGTACAGAATATTTGCCTAATAAATAAACTGTAATATGAGGGACCGTTAATTTAAAGTGTGTTTCTATTTCGTAGGAGTTTCTATATCTGTGTCCAGGCCGTGTAGAAGTTTTCCATACACACAGGGCTTGATTCTCAGTGCTATGTAATTGTCAAGAGAAATTCATTTGATTTTTTGGTTTGTAAAGTCTTACCATATGTTGTTGCTTATTCATTTTAGAATTGTAATTTGTGTTAGTTTTTTCCTTTCATAAAAGAATGACAATTCCTAGTAAAAAGCCTTGTGAATCTGGTCAACAGTGTACTCTCTTCAACACAGAGGACCAAGGGACGAAAAACAGTGGGAAGCCATCACATGCACTTAGAGTTACATGCCCAACCATGGTCAGATACAGTTAGTACACTAAATGTCCATTCAATAAAACAGGGCCTGACATTAATCATTCTCAAACTGACCTTGTCATGGTGTCGCTTGTCTGGGTTATTTTGTGTAGACTGCATTGTGGGTCTTTTATATGGATACGAAATGTCCCCCAAAAAACAGGAATATCATAAAATGGGGTATGAAATCTAAAAGGGTGTCTCCCCACTGAACTAAAATAATAGTTCCTCTAACTTAGGCCAGTCATTTCTCAGCGTCACTGGATTTTTTCTGTTTTACTCCCATCATTGTCTGCCTTCCACAACTCTTCCCCTTTGGTATTATTCTATAGAAAGCAATATCTTAGTACAGCTGTAAGGTTGTATGTTTACCCAGCCAATAAAGGCCACTGGCTATGGTGTGAGCTGGTCTTCCTTGCAGTATACTAATGGAATAAGTGTCATTTCTACAATTCAATCTTGATCTTTCAGATATTGCTTCTGTAACCCCTGCAAACACAAAAAACCTACAATACTAATTTATGAACCAAGGGACAGAGTTTTTCCTAGTTTAATATCACTGTATAGTCCTTGGCTCATGCGTTGGATATTATTATGTCTTCTCTTATCCCGGAGTTTAGCTCACTTTGATCAATAAAGCAAGGATTATGCTACTATGGTGGGAGATGCTGAGCATAGCAATTTATACCAAGCTATTAAATAATACAAGTGATACACAACATTACATGGAGGAGATGCCATGGAGAGAGACCGCTTTACAGCTGATAACAAATAGGACGGACAGATGTCAAAAGTATAACTATACCACTTGATGTTCAGACAACTTCCATTATAGGCCAAACAGGCTTTTATATACACTATTTTAACTGTGCTGGAGTTATTCAAGGAGAAGTTTTATTTTAAATTCATAGCAAAGTACTTTATTTTAAAATCGTAATATTAAGTCATTCATTTTCTTCGCTCCGATGGCATTGTTAAATACATGATTGCAGTTACATTACTTAAGCCATTACGGGTGGTGTACATTTCTAAGCATAATTGACCTATTGACATTGAACACAGAATTAAAATACACATGAATAATCTGCTATATATGTATAGCTAATGAACCTTAAAACACATTTACAAACCCATTTTAACCTAACCATAGAAATAATAATAACAAACCATATGCTGTGCATGTAACTGCTGCTTACTTTAAGAAACTGAAAATCATGCATTTTTTGAGTGCTAGTCTTGGCGAAACATCTTATCCAGACTGTCAAAACTGGAAATGGGGTCTGAAATACAGTTGTCTGTGGAGTTTTAGAACAGAAGCAGCTTCTTACAAGTTAGTAAGATATTATAGGGCTATTGCTGTTTGTTCTACTCACATACCACATTGTCAGTGTGTGTGTGTGTGTGTGTGTGTGTGTGTGTGTGTGTGTACCCCAAGGGCATTGAGAGGCCTCAGGGAAGACATGAGCCAGGAGTTCTGGTATGTGACTTCCCGATTATATAAAACAAGAGGAGTTGTTAGTTTATTCATAGAATAGAAAATGTAAGTAAATAGCAATGACAGCTTGAAAATTAAAACACCATGGTGACACATTTCAGTGCAGCTCCTTGCGTTTCTTAGTATGCCAGGCACTTGGCTGTCAAATAGCTCAGGCATGCCAAACCTATGACATGGACTGGTACAGACTGAGATTTAAGATATGACTTCTCCAATACTGAACTGCTTATTCAGTTCAGTGTGTTGGAAAAGGCAATCCTTCTTAATTTACGTGATAAATTTATATGATAAATACAGTTCATATAAAAGTTGGCTTTTCAAAAACACATCACACTTCACAAAACTTGGGCTGTTATAAACAAGATGCATGCAGTGGGTTGAGAAAAAAGGAATACGCAAATAGAGTTAAATCCATCTGGATCCGTTTCTCACTTCTAAGCATTCTTGTAATGTGATGTGTCAAGGAAGCTAATAGTTGTGCAGTCTGAATGCAGCACTTATCTGCCCATAACTGATTGCAAATGAATACATCGTTTTGCAGACACACTCTCAAGGTCCATACGATTCCGCCCTGTTGGCGCTTTGCTCTGACAGATTGAGGTCAAAAGACTTTCATGACTAATCTGCACAAACCTGCAGCAGCACCAGCTACGTGAGGACCGGTCTTCCCAGCCAGCATGCCAGATCATGCATTGCTTGGTCCAAGTTGCTCTGTAACATCTGCAAGAATTTGCTTTCATGCAATAGTGCAGGATTCTTGCAATTTGCAGTATTATACCAGTACACTGTATATATGCAACCTGTACAATCAGGCAGCAAAATGACTTTAAGCACTGTGTTTTAGCAAGCTCTCTAATTCTCCAGTAGTTATTATTCGTCAGTAGTCAATCTTATATGTTTTAATACAACAAAGAAAATATCAATAGGACGTAACATGGATGTAAGAAATATTGGACGGATGTTCAGTTAATAGTTAACAAAAACAACAATTTGTACACTTTTAGACTACTTGATGCAAACTGCAAACTGCAGTGTTGTGGACCAATACACAATGCATTTGTCTGCCTTGATTATACTCTGCTGGGCTAATAAGCACACAATTCAGCTGCTAGTCAGTCATATGTGGTAAACCCCACTTCCTGGCAATCAGTTTATGTTCTGTTGCATATGCAGAGAAGAATAGCCAATCAGCAGATTGATACATCTTGTTGTAATCAAAGGTGCGATGTTCTGGGTTTTTCTTGAAGAAACAAATCATGAAAAATGCTGCACCCTCTCTGAGAGATGATAACACAAATCGTTACCAGCGCTAAAGTAATTGAGAATATTAAAGGCAAGCGCTCTTTCAGATCACTAAGGGACAAGAACTAATCTAAAATAGAGCTAATCTGCGGAAAAGGCATACCTGCACCGAATATTAAAAGAAAATGCATAACGCAGGATAGAACGTTTGCTTCAAAAAAAAATAAAATAAAGAATTGCTGGTGGATAGATTGTATCTGTCATTATTTTATTCAGAAAGATTAAATGTTTTTTTTTTATCCGAGATATAATAAATCCATGTTTCAAAAATGATTTGTCTCATCCAAATGCCTCACTGTAAAGAAACTTTATTCGATTGCCAAGAGGAGTATTTAACATGTTGGTGTGTGCTTTGACTGTGGTTATCAGTCTAGGACTCAACATGTATTAACAGTGCTAAGCAGAAAGTAATTTCCTCTTAGACTTTGATTTATCAACTGAAGTTTGAAAAAAAAAAAGCACTTTAAGTGATGTAAACATGGGCATTAGTGTTCCAGTGATCATATTTAAGTCTTATGACAATATACATATTGAATTGGTTCAGAGAGAGCCTCTGTACCGTGCTCACGTCAGACCAACATGCTAGCAACTGTACAAAAGAGCCAGGCTCATTTAGACAAGCAGTTAAATGCTGCAGAATTGCCTTACACTGCATACTGAGTTGTTACATGTCTTCCCCTGGACTCAGCTTTAACACACATTAGAAAGTGTTACCCCATTTAGAACCTGTTTAGAATTCTAGCAGTTCTACTTTAAAGACTTCTGTAACCAGTGGATTTGATGCAGTTGTAACACATATCTTGAATTAGGTGACAGCCAGCTCCACAGAATATCTCTACCCATGGAGCCTGACTAAGTTTATAGCAGCTACAAAGCGTTCCTAAATACAATAAAGGTAATAAAATGGGACCACAGGTTCTGCACAGCCTGCCTTTTCAATTGATGAAAAATTGCATCTTCTCAGAAAAAAAAAAAGTTTCAGGAGCTTACAGTTCACAGCCACAGGATTGAGATGCAACCCTCTCCTCTCCAACAATGTTCAAATGCACCAGTTACAATTAAAAAATGTATCATCCTACTAAAGCACCTGGTGCTTCGCCACCGTCACTGCTACCAATTGTCAAACATAATAAAGCCATGCAGAACAAACAAGCCCATGAACATTGCTGATGCTGTCCCCATACCCATTGCTGTGAACTATTACCAAACAAAACCTATTGCATTAATTCGTTAGGCTCAATCTCCCCTGTAGCCCAAGGGTGAGTGAGGATGCTGTGTTGCGATGTGGTTCTCATTCTCTTTATTGGATACAGTTTTAGCTTACATAGCGTAAACACACACACATCATAGTTTATGATAGCTGGAGACTGTGGTTTTCTAATAATGAAGACGTCACAAAGGTTGCACTTGAAATTAAATAGCTGGTCTTATACTGCTGCCGTTGCTTTATTCATGATCCGGGTTATTTAGCATCACAATGAAGCACATTTTGTCACCATTCTTTTACTTTGATTATAGTTTAAGCTGCACTGCAAACATAAACAGCCACCGTCTGTCTCTAGTGCTAATTTATATGCTCACACACACTGAATCTGTTTGAAACCATTGTGACACAGATCCATAAATACCCAGCTTCAGAGGTACTGAAAAAAAGACTTTATAGAAATAATTAATGAGCATGAAAATAAAGCTGCCAGGCTTGAAGTACCAAGGTGGAAGGAGCTATTTCAATGATTTGTAATCCTCTGCTAGCGTCTGAATTAAGGGACAACCAGTGAAAAAAGCCTCTGGTTTGTCTATATAACTTCAAACACTCACAAAATATGGTTTTGTCAGTGTCTTGCATGTTAACTAGGTTTCTTTTTCCTTTGTTTCCCCGAATAACTCTAAGTGCAGTCCGATAAATAGGATATCACTTTATAATAGATATGTGTTAGGATGTAAGGCATACGTGTCCATTGTATTCATATGTAATAATGGAAAGTTGGTAGTTTCTATAGTATTGAAGCACAATATATTTTTTTTCCCCGAAACTGCAATAAGTTAGCTTTAAGTGAATTCCACTTCGAGTGAAAACCACATTATGATTTTTTTTTTTGTTGTTGTTCAAAAGTCATTTTTTATCCACATGCTGCTTTAAAAAAGAAATGAAAAAGAAATAAGAATGTTAAAAAAGAAACCTCAGGCTTTAAGGTCACATCGATTCCTCATAGTATCAGCTTGCCTGTTTAAATTGCGTTCTTTTCAAACTAATTTGTTGAGCCCTGATAAAAAGCGAGCTACAATGTTGCAGCTGTACTCCAAATTAAACAGTCTTGTCTGTAAAGAACAGCCTTTGGTGCTCCGTTGCCCACACTTGGCTTGCAAGTGGAACTTTGTCCTGCAGTGTTTTAGAATGACTGAGTGAGCTGGGATCTTACATGTAATTAAATGTATGTTTGTCTCTGTTTAATTTTAACTTTAGATCTCCTGAGCTGTGTGGGGAATTGCTGTGTTGAGGAGAAAAAAAATAAATTGGACATTCCAAATGGGGAGAAAATCTAGGGTAAAATAATTGTGCACACTAAATACATTTTTTTTTTCAAGTTAAGAATAGGACCTAGCACATTGGAATAAACAGAATAAACAAAACAAAAAATAACCATTGTCAGTCACAAGAGTTGCTTGTGATGGCTAATTCTTCAAGTTTCATATAAAATATGGAAAGAAATAAACATTTTCATTTCTAATAAAAATCAGTAAATACATGCAATGTTGTTTGGCAGATTATACATTTTTTAATAATTTATTACCTAGACCCCCCTCCCCCACCACACACACACTCTCATATCTAAGCCTGAACACGCCACCTTGTAATTTACAAATGACACACACTTTGTTTGAAAACAGTGCCGTGTTAATGAGAAAGCTAAAATCAATTTGCCCTATCTGCATTTTGACTGACCAAGAATTAGACTCCATCAACTGTTTCTCCCCATTACCGATAAGGAGTATTTACCTTCCCAGCGCTCAATTTAAACATGGTATCTGTGCAAACATAAAATAAGGCAAATTAGCATTTTAATAAAATACATCTTTGGACTGCTCAATATACCAGAGAAGCTGGTAGAAAACCATACAATGTTTGTTTCTGATGTAACTCTTTAAGGGATTATAAGACTGTGTGTTCACTATTGGGAACAAAAGTCGCAGTAACTCCTATTGCTACACGGTGGCAGTGAATCAGCCTCTGCTATCTGAATTGACTGAACAAAGTCTCCTGGCTCTTACTGTACGACTGTATGAATCACGGTAAGGAACTGCAATAAAAACAGGCTCCTGCCCTTCTTAGAATTCAATAAAATCGAAGGGATCTCTAATATTGATTCAGTATTCATCTTCTTTTGTACGAATAGCCAAGTAGCTCGCTCAGCCTCCCTTTTTCTTTGATTTAGCTCTAAGGGTATTAAAAGTAAGCTTTGAGCTGCTTCGGTAAAATAAACACGTCTTCTGGAGGCATGGCCTCTCCAAAGCATTCAGACCCTTTTTTTTTATTAAGGTTCTTGGAGGTTTATTTGCAGCCACTGTCAAGTTCAATCTCTTTAATTTAGCCAACTGAGATCATAATGAATGTACAAGAGACACCTCTTTGCCCCTTGCACTTAGCAGCAATTTTAGTTTAGGCTACTTGTTAGAACTCCAGTTTGAGAGCAATTATAATCATTGCTCTTTGTCTGTGAACCGGCACTCAAATTAGGCAAGTTGCTTTAAATATGATTTGGTTCTTATTATTGGAATAATATTTCTTTAAATCAGTGCTGGTTGTACACTGTCAATTGCTATCTCACTGACATTACCACCATGCATCCCAAAATAAATAAAAAATATATATACATAAAACATCATGCAAACTAATCAATCAGCCATGCCAGCCTATTTAAACTCGCCAATCTTTTTTTTAATTTTTATTCAAAACATTTTTCTGGCTGAAAAATGACTTTGGGCCTTCATGACCTTGGTTGCAGCATCGAAGGGTCCTGGGGGACTTCTTTGACTTGAAAAAAGAAAAAAGGACCAGGGGTCATAAATGGAGATTAGATAAAGGGGCATTCAGAACAGAAAATAGGAGGCACTTTTTTACACAGAGAATTGTGAGGGTCTGGAACCAACTCCCCAGTAATGTTGTTGAAGCTGACACCCTGGGATCCTTCAAGAAGCTGCTTGATGAAATTCTGGGATCAATAAGCTACTAACAACCAAACGAGCAAGATGGGCTGAATAGCCTCCTCTCGTTTGTAAACTTTCTTATGTTCTTATGTTCTTAGAGATTTGTACCCAAAGCGCTTGATAGGATGTTTGTGAAAGACTGGAAGAGGAGTAATGTGTTGGGGGGACATAGTGCCAGTCCAAGTCCTGAGGGCACCATATAGAACATTTCAGTGATCCATGATATTGAGATGATGGGGGAAGTGAAGACATGAACAAGACCCATATCATGACTGTAATGTTCATTTAAGAGCTTTGTGATGGTGGTCCACTATGAAGGGCGCTATATAAAGTACAGATTGATTGGTTGATTGAAAAGGTCACATCATTTTGATGTTTATCCCACCTCTCCAATCTCTTATGTATAATGATTGATCACTAACAATAAACCCTGTTAAAATACCCAGAAATATTATTTTCTCAGAACCTTACAGGTTCCCATTCAATGTCAGCTTCAATATAGACGGTCGTTGTAATGCATCTGGATCTTTGAGGTCTTTTTAATTGTTAAAGCACATTTGATTTGAATGGCATCTCAGTCAGGCTGTGTTGCTTACTGTCTAATTCAATTGGCTGCCTTCTTTAGGTGGTTCCATTAATGGAACTAAAGATAATCAATGATCGCAGAGTTGTCAAGAATGTTTAGTGCTCAAGTTGGAATGAAAGTTTTTTTTGTTTGTTTGAAGACGTTCCGTGTATATGATACTCATGTGATGTATCACTTCTTTAGCTCGCTTATCTCAGCATGCATATTAAGAACCCTGCTAGAGCCTAGCACCTTTGTTCCTGCAAGCTTCAGCATGAAAATGCTATGTGTGAGAGAAAATGTGCCGACTGCGCAGCGAAATTGAACCACAGTATGTTTTACAGGCTGACAAACTCTGAGTCACTGGTGATGTTAGTGGCACAAGTGTGACCTGTGTCAGTTAACTGGGGGAAAGTAAATATTACTGTGCTCAGAAAGGACAAACCCAAACCCCAGAACCCTTTACTCACTCAATATACCGTATCAAACATTAAAACTGAACAATACAGAGGTAAGAGATTACGAAATATATAAACCACGAATGAATAATGTATTTCCTTCTCTATACGAAAAAAAAAAAAACTAGGAACAAATGCATTAAAACAGGACAACCAATGACTACCACAGATGGTAGAGCATTCAGCTATAAAGCTCCTAAACTATGGAATGCACTGCCTAGATCTGCTAGGCAAGCACCAACTGTTGATGTTTTTAAAACTAGATTCAAAACAATTTTTTAGTCTAGATTAAACATTTTAATTATCTATCTTTCTATCTTTCTCTCTCTCTCTCTCTCTCTCTATATATATATATATGTGTGTGTGTGTGTGTGTGTGTGTGTGTGTGTGTGTGTGTGTGTGTGTGATGGCAGAACTGATATCACAACTTTCAAATTGGGATAACAGTCAGTTGCCAGTGTCTAGGACAGAGAGAGAATGATAGATGGGCTTCAGTGAGTTACAGGAAAATAATTTCATCTAGGGTTTCTGTGACGTCATTAATTACGAGACAGAAGGTAGAGTAATTTATAAACTGTCAAAGAAACCCGAGATGGAATTATGTTCCTGTAACTCACTGACGAGGCCCATCTATTATTTTTTATAATACATGGGTAACCTTGTGACGCTAATATTAAAGAAGACGAGGTTCAGCTGTACAGTTGGGTTTTTTTAAATGTAGTGTTTCAGAGCTGTACAGATGTTCTAATTCATTTTCCGTTTCTCCAGTTTCTCTGAAATACGAATGTACCAGCTTTACATTTTTTTTTTAAACATATTCTCATTTTGTTGATTATTAATGAACATTTCTGTACTGTGGGTGTTGTCGAGTGATTGAAAATGAGACATTTTGTGTTTGAATTGAAGGTGGTCTCGAGGAGTCGAATGGGTCAAAGTTCAAGTATGTTTTCCTCTAGAGGAATTATCACATTTTGACGTCACTACTGTGGTGTTATGCCTTTTTTTTAGAATGGCTCAGGATGCAAATACAGCCTTCATCCGTGTTTTGTATATATATATATATATATATATATATATATATATATATATATATATATATATATATATATATGTGTATATATATATATATATATATATATATATATATATATATATATATATATATATATATACACATACACACACACACACACACACACACACACACTCACAAACAAATAATGACCAGGTAATTTTAATGTTCAGAGTGTTCTTTATTCTTCTCATATGCTTTCAGCACGCCCTCCTGGCCTAACATGGATAACCTGCACTTTGTTTTGAGATACAGTTAGACTCAGTCACAGTTAAACCAGGTAAGTCGCTCCAGCATTTTGACAGGAGTGTCTTGTACATTCTGGAATGTTTGAAGTGAGTGAGAGCCGACATTCCGTCTCCAGGGAAAAGAGACCCCAATGCATCATTGATTCGTTTTCAGATCATGAGTATCCCTTTTAGGCGGAGAGATTAGAGATTACATAATTTCCTCGGAGATGGCAAAAATATTGACTGAGGCACGTCACTTGCACTTTTTTTCTTTGACACTTTGCCAATATGATAAGCAAAGCTGACAGGTAGCCAATAAAGCAGAATCACGCTGCTAAACATCAAAGAATTGCTTCTGAGAGACTCTGCTTATAAAGATAAAGCTTTTTCCTGGGGAGCCTTATTAAGATTTAAAGTGTTTTCTCTTTTTGTTATTAGCAAAATGATAGATGTTGTCGTGTTTGTTTCTATATAGGCTCTTGTCCTACACATCTGGTTGGTCATGTTCTTCTGCTTCTTACATATGAGTATATTTTGATGTCTGCTTCTTACATATGAGTATATTTTCTTTTGAAAACCAATTCCAATTATATTTTAATTTAAGATAATTTAAGCAAAAAACAAACAAAAAAAAAAAAAACATGTGCGTTACCCTTACAAGCAAAATATGTCTCAATACTACATACTGTGGCCAACATAACTAATACCTCTACCCTTAAACTATACATTAATCCTTCAAACTATACAAATACAGTGAAATTAGACCCTCAGAATATGAGGTTTATACATGTTAGGGTGGTGGTGTTTAGATCCGCCACTGCTTACACTGTTAAATTAGACTCCATGATGCTAAGACATGAATGAACATTTCAATACAATATTGTAGTCTTTCTCACCATCATTTACACATGCATTAAGTCTAGAAAGGTGTCCCAGCTTGTTGGCTACTCACAAAACATCCTTTATATCTCTACTGTATGTTTCTCCCCTGCTTGGCTGGTTGTGTTGGTTACTCTAAATGCAGGATCCTTAGTTTGATGTTGAGAATGCTCAGATCTGCTCAGAAATATAAGAAAGTTAGACATTTGGAATAGTGGTACTGCCGCCTGTCTCCTTGCATTCTAACTGGGCTAGAGTCACTGCAATCATGTGCGATTCAAAGCAGCTCTTAGTAATGGTGTACAATAGCACATCATTATCTCCAATACTTGTCAGGGATAATACAAATTAGTATATTGTATGCCTGTGAGCATTTGATCATTTTGAATCCTGCAGGTTTTCTTCTGAGAATTAATTTGGCACATCTATAAACCGTAAATGTAAGGGAAAAAAAAAATGATTTACTAAACATTTTTTTTTAAAATTTGTTGTTTCACAGATAAATTATATACATTTTTAATATATAAAAAAAAAGAAAATACTGTCATGCTTTATTCGTTCTTTTTGTTTAATTAACTGTATTAATGTGTTGTTTTAGGATAAAACACTGTCGATAACTTAATCCTTGCTGTTTTTACACAGTAATTGGGTGGCTTGGAAATGTTAATAAGTTTATATTCCTTATCTAAACACTCCAAACTATGATTGGACATGCTGTTCTGTATTCGTGTTGCAGCTGGAGGCTTTTCAAAAAGGTTCATTTTATGCATAGAAATAGCTGGAAGGGATTGTGGAGCTTCTTTTAAAAGACAAAAACGCAAGCACGTTTTCACCAATGAACTGTTTAAACAAACCACACTCAAATGCACACTAATCCCTCTCTTAATTGGCTTTGTTATTTTCAATGTGTCTATATTTCACTTCAGCATGCATAATATGGGATATGAAAATTGTATTACGAATGCATGTGAAATAATACACTAAAGATTCAGGGGTAATAGCAGGTCCACACCAAGATGGATTCGGATCTTCACAGATCTCAAAAACCTAAAGGATCTGGTCAGTACTGTGCTTACTGTATGCCCTTGATCCCATACAGATTACCTAAACTTCATTTCATTATATGAAATATGCATGCATCATGGTATTGTATTTCTTTTTTTTTTTGTAATAGCAAACAATACAATTGAAGAACTCTCTTGTGCAGAGAAAAGTGAAGGAACACAGATATTGTACTGACCTGAAGAACAGAGCATGACGCTCCAGTATATTGAACATATCTCTATCGCCAGGAACAGTTTAACATATGAGGTTGTTTGTTTTTGATTAAGAGCAGGATTTGGAAAATTTAGCGCTAAACTTTCTGTGCATTGTTGCACATCTCCTGTACTGTATTTCATTAGATTCGGTTTAATTTCTTGTTTGATCAAATTATAACATCTAGGCGTAGCATTACATTTTAGAAAATAGTTTTCTCTAGTGACCTGATCTTCCGCTGGTGAAACATTGTATTTCAGTGGAAATCAGTTTCTAGATAAAGTAAAGGAAACCCTGCAACTCACATATCAAAAAAAACTTTATTGGTTAAAAATAAAATGACACTTTTCGGCTTAGCATTGCCTTCATCGGGATACAAAGCACACAAAGGACTGGCAGACTGGTATTCCTTTCCTTAACAATTTGGTTTAGGTTCACTGCATTACATTGCTCTCATAGTTAATAATAACCACGAAGCAACTTTACCAGATTAGTATTCAAGGAGGGATGAAGATGATTAGAAGGAACTGTGTTTGAACTTGAATAGAAGGATTGCAGTGCTCACAGCCCTGGTACCATGTTTAATGAGAGAAATCCTTTTAGAGGTGACGGTAGGTTCAGCTTATCAATACAAAGTTGGCCGCATCTCTAATCCCTTTCTCAAAAAAAAAAAATGATGTCCACTTCCTGCAGAGAGAGGCAGAGAAAACATGATCTTTGAGTCAGTAATTTCAAGTGCTCCATATGTTCACCCCAAAGTAGGTCTGGATTATATGCACTGTATAGCATATTGCATGCTAGCACTGCTTCAGTTCAGCCTTTATTGTTTTTTTTTAATTTTAGTCTTTGGTAGAATGGTATCAGTGGAGACATTTTCATATTTGACATGCCAATGTGATCACAATGGGGAATCGTTTCATTACCAATGTGCTTCTCAGTGTCACCATCAGATACAAATTACTCTTTCATGCCAAGTGGATATTACATCACACTACAGATGTGCGCCTGAAAATGTGACAAACGGTTGAAGAAAAACAGCAACAACAACAGCCTAACCGCATATGAATAGGTTTATTTCCAATGTTCCCCAAAGGGAGATACATCTTCATTTATTAGAGACTTTTATATTCGACATGCATACAATAAGATCCATTGCGATACCCAGACCGCTTACTCGAGAGAGATAAATATTGTGGTGAAAGCTTTGATCCTGGATGGATTTTTTTTTTTTCTTGGAGGTTTTGGGATTATTATTTTGAAATTGCATTTTAGAATTGTGCACGCAGCTTTTCAGTGACACGGCGTACACATACCTATACGCAAGCTAACTGAAGGGTTACCATTGTCTTTGTATTACTCTTCATCAGTTATAACTTGTATAGCATCCAACATAGCTGACAATGGCCTCAGGCATTCTCAACATTAGTATGAAAACTACAGATACTAGGACCTCTAAGTTCAAGATCTGAAGAGCATGGATATGCAGTGAAGACTTCCACACAGCATGGAGCAACAAGATGCTGCTTTTATGATTTCAAGAAGTCACACCATATTAATTTACCAAACGTGTTGCACATGACATACTAGGAGATAGGTCATGACAGACCGTTTGAGAGAAGTTTATCCCATGAGCGATGTCATAATGATTACCAGTGAGCAAAGAAAGTAGAACATTCCTTCAGATCCATGACAACGTGAGAAAAAAAATCGATAAAAAAAGAAGTAAAAGAAGGACTATTGATAGAAAATAAGTGAATTCTACAAGTTCATTAAAGAAACAAGATTAAAGGATAAGAGTTCTCCAACCCAGCAGAGGAAATAAAAATGTTATTAACTTTGAGCTCCATCTGTCAGTTTGCATCTTGTCATGAGTGGCTCCTGGGTTTGCTGTGTCAAAATTCGCAACCTGTGGGATTGCTGATGTACAATAATCCCTGAAATATTCCTAAAAGGGAAATGTCATTGACAATGATGTCATTGACCTGGAATTAATTATAGATAGATAGATATACACACACAAATCTGGTTTATAAACCAACATGACAACCCATGACAGCTGCTGTATTATTTTAGATTCACCTACCTGTATGTCATTATATTGTAATTTGCATAACGTATAGTTAAAGTGTGGTGTAGCGTGGACTTGTGGTATCAAAAATAAACATCATACCCCAAGAAACACCCTGGGTAAGTGAACAGAGGCTCGTCTCCTGAATTACTACACGGAGCATTTTTAAAAGTAGCTGTTTCTTTGTATGGAAACAAGGATCCACCATCCTATAACAGCAGTAATGGTCATTTCCTATTTTGATATCCTATTTAAATATTCTATTTGGGTATTTAGAATGCTCCTGCATCATGCGTTTTTGAAAAGAAGGTACCACTTTGACAATTACTCTATGCCTTAAAATAGTTTAATACAACTCACTGTATTTTAAATAAGGAACTGGTCATCCACTATTCCACATATAATACACTCATGAATTTATCCCAGGACATCACTTTATTTACATATTAGTTTCAGGATTATCTTGAAATGAAAAAACATCTCACTCTAGAGGTTGGGAAAAAATACAAATGAATATCAGAAAGGTCTCCATTCACCTTGTATGTGTATATATATATATATATATATATATATATATATATATATATATATATATTCCTCCCTGGAGGTGCACTTTCTTCATATTAAACAGAAAAGACTATTAGTTGTCAAATATATGGAGCTTTTGAATTTCTGTAGCTAAGCTCTCACATTTTTGCTTATATAAGAGATTGATCTTTTTATAGGACACCGCCAGCTGTGTAAATATTGCTATCAAAACAGAGTTTGAGAAGACATTCTAAAATTGGCTGGCTAGTCTTTCAGTTAAAGATGAATACCCCATTTATGTTTTTTTTTTTTAAAGCCAGAATAGCAGAATACAAGTGATTATTTTGGTAACTCTTTTGATTCCCTTTAGTAACAAAAAATAAAATAAATAAATAAATAAACCTGAACCAGGTTAATGTCTATATAGTTCAAATGTATAGACAACCTACTGGACTGTACATGGTAAACTATAGATGTAATGAAGTATCTCCTGCCCATTGAGATATTACACCTTGCAGGGAAATATAAGATGGCTGATTCTCTTTCTTTACCCTCCTAGGAAACGCATGCATACCCTGAATCTGCAACCTATAATTTAAGTGAAGCTTAAGGGTGAAGCTTTAATTAAAGCCACGCACCATGCTTCTGTCTAGCCCTAACCATTCCCTTGAGGCAGCTGCAGCAGAATGGTTTAGTTTTGTTATTTCTGTTTAACAAAAGTGCCTTAAATAATCTTGCACAAGCATATTATATTAGTTGCATCAACTTTTTGATGCCTGTTGGCACTGCAGCATAAAGTATTATATTAAAGTCTTGATTAAAGAAACTGCATATGACCACAGGTAGCACAATGTGTCCCAGGATGGTAACAGTTTTCAAGATTATCCTCAACAATAATGTACAGTATACCTCATTATGCAATATATATATATATATAAACACAATGTTAAAGATATCTTGAAGAGCTACAGTTTTAGATGAACATCTAGCTACTTGAAAAAAACAAAACGTTGTAGCTGAAATGGTTATTTCCTGTCATTGGTTTGCATCCTTGAGTATATAGTGCTCTTCGCTCTTTTAAAATCCTGCATATAAACAGCTACAAGCACATCATTATCTGCAGATTCATGAGGGAGGGTGATAAGTATCCTTCTACACACGTAATATAAGCAGAGTAAATCCTCTCTACAAGCTAAAGCCTTTTATTTTGAAACTGCCTTTCCCCAGCGATGGCTTTCAATAAATAGAGGCAGTTTTGAAATGGATACAGTTACATTTAGGAATAGTTTATATCATTCTATTTCACAAATACAAATCAAATATTCCTCTATATTGACCGAACGTTTGGTCTCCCTATCTGTTAGCATGCATTATTAATATGTCAAGTGGAAACTCTACCCTTGCATTTAATATCAGTAGGAGAATTACATTAGCACATAGTTTAGGTTCTCAGCATGAATTATGCAAAACTCAGCTCACAAATTAAATAGCTTCACCCACCTGAGAAAGACACAACAAAAGTTGACTGCATTTGTTTTCCAATTTGGGAGTATCTGGCCATAGCTCAAAACAGCAGAAAACTCAATGTGTCCCTGATAAAGGCCGAATGTTAATGACTCTTATTTTTGCTTCATTTTGAAAGACTGAAAAATAGCCTGAAATAAATTCAGTCTGAAATTGCTTGTATTGATCTATGTTATAAGTCGGAGGAGAGTAGCGAGATTAGCATCCAAAAGATATAAATAATTGGTTTTCGATATAATTCTAATGGAAATGGGGGAAAAAAAACAGAAATGCAAAGAATAAAATTGTAAAAAAAAGTTACAGCTCATTACAAAGCAAAATGCATGGGGGGGGGGGGGGCATTCGAAGTAATGTTTTGGGTTAAGATATCCAGAGACAATTAACTTTTGCACTGCAGCGCAGTGTCTGCACCAAGGATGCTTAACATTTGTGTTCATGAAATAATGATGCAATTCATGATGCATCTGCAGCGTTTCCTGTCCAATGTAATGTGACACCAATGAAGTAAAGCATCTTGCACCCAGAAACCCAAAAGTAGAGCAAACCACACTTAAAAAACACTTTTAAATGATCCCACGTGAGGATTTAGCTAGAGTGGGTTTCGTTTAAAAAACATAATTTTTTTTTAAAAAAAACATTGCATGAAGACTTCCAAGCAGTTTCCCCAGTTTTCAGACTTTTTGCTGAAGCCACCTTCTGGCAAGGATATCTAGTGTTATTTGCCATTTGAATTCAGGTCCTATGTAGCTCTACATTGGATTTTAAGGTTCATAGCCCCTTTAAAATAGACCCAGACACAAGATTTAAAGTGTTTTAAAGCACTTGTGTGCCAATTTTAATATTTACAATAATAAAACAAAAACAAAACAAACATCTAACTCCCACTCAGAGTACTTACTAAACTTTTCAGGTAAATACCAAACTTAAAACCGGACGGCTACACCATTTACCGGTAGAACAGAACTGATTTCAAACACACACAAATACAAAAGGTTTCCGCACTAGCTTCGTGAAGCCTGGTTTTTCACCACTGTGACAGCCTCACTCCACATACAGACTGGAGACAGCCCAGAACAAACATTTTCGTTGGTTAAATACCTGCCTGCTAATTGCAGGCAGGTGATATCCATTATCATTTGGAGCCAGGTGAATCCCATCCTGGCTCCCTCTCATGGCATTCTGGGAAATGTAGTCTTTTGGAACCCCTCCTGGACTACATTTTTTCTCTCTCTCCCACCTGTGCCACTATATATATATATATATATATATATATATATATATATATATATATATATATATATATATAAAGATAATGATAAAAACTGGTTATTTTCTTTTTTTTCTTTTTTTTTCTTGTTTGGCAGCCAAATGCATTTCGGTAATTGACATGAATCAAAATGAAGAATTATAAAGGGCGCTGCAAAAGCTTCCTTCTCCTTGAGGCAATCAAAGTCGTTTGTATAGCCAAATATACAATACGTCTGAATCAAACTGGAAATCCTGTCTGTCACGCTGTCTGTTAACATGCCTCTTCAGAAAATCATAATTCATTAAACTCTGGAATTCTGGAGTGCTCCAGAGGAACTTTGTGTTCCAAGAAAACTGAAAAAGAACACATGCCATATTCTATTGTGGATTCCAAAAATGAGCAAAAACAATTCTGAATTCCATGTGAAAAAACTTGATACTGGCATCAAATGTGAGAACGCACAACTTCAAGATAAAAACAATAGTGATATAAATTGTTTTAAAAGTTTATTCTAATATTTAATTCCATTTTGTTTTTCTACAGAACCATTCTTTGTAATACTTGCCAAATATTATTTGTAGTGTCCAACTAGACTGAGTCATTCATAGTTAATATAAGTTATTTTGGCCATAGTTGTCATTGTCGAGATGTGAGCAACACTGTCAGTATTCAATACCAACTTCAAAAAGTTATCAGATTTGATCAAATCAATTACGCCATTCAGTGGTTAAACACATAAATATGAAAATGATATCTTATGCAACTCTGAATAAATCACCCATGGGTGGATTCTCGTTAACAGATACAGTACTATGAATAACACACATTATAATGCTTTGGAAAATCATTCATTTTCCTTTGATCTGAACAAAGACATCTCATCAAGATACTTTTATTTCAGTCTCTGAACAATCTGGAGCACTTTTCTCTTTCAAACACGTCAGAGTATCTCAAGCCTGTGATCTCCTGATCCCTGATTTTCAGATAGTAGAAATTAGCTTTGGCGTTATCTCTGAGATCACTGATGGTGATTGACTTTCTCAGAGAGACTCTTTGATCAGTACACACCTCTAAAAGCAGCTCAAGCAACACAGTGCCGTATTACGAGGTCTGGTAAGCTTACTTGTTCATATAATAGAGTGTATTCAGGTTAAGTCTTTTACTGGGATTAGTTATTGTGTTTGACTTTTTAAGAGTTCATGCAGGTTGTGCACCAGAGGGAGCATGTGTAGAAGTGTTACTATGAAAGTAAAACATCTTTGTATTATTATTATTATTATTATTATTATTATTATTATTATTAATATTATTATTATTATTATTATTAATATTATTATTATTATTATTATTTGCCCTGTATACTAAGAGTGCATTAAACACTTTTTCTTGCCCCAGCTGTTAAATTAATAATTAGAGAAAAAAAAGTCGTTGTAAGAATCAAGTCATGAACATATGAATGAGATGCGTCAGTCATTTCCCCAAATAGCCTCAGAACACAGTCTAAAGTAACGTTCTAGAGGATGTTACTGTGCCTTGTATTGTTGTTCCCTATTGCCTTCTTCGTCAATCTCATCCATAGTGCTGACTCACTTTTATTGTTAAGAGATTATCCAGGTGCTGAGTAAAATCATTAATGGCTTCTGGAGCAATCAACTTCCCAGAAAGTGTCAGACACTGATTGCTGCATTTAAACTTCAGAAGACTATACTAGTAAATATATATATTTTCTTTCTTTTTTTTAAACTTCGAGTCACCTCCCCTATGAAAGCGAACTAGTAAAAAGTGCACAGATTACACAGGCAAATCAATATATAAAAATCAAAGATGCGTTCCCATGCATCAAAGCAACTAAAATACGCAAGCCTTTCATGGTTCCATTCATTCAGTCATTTGCCTCAAATGTGCTCATTAAAAAAAATGCAACCTTCCCACTAGAGGGAATTAGTGGAAACGTGTTTTTGGTTTTGGTTTCAGTTTTATACCGGAGGCTTTGGTAATTACGGTACATGTTCCAGAGATCTTTTGATACTCTACCTTGCTTGAGTTGCTCTTAAGGAAGACAGCAACAGTTGTTCAGATGGTACAATATCAGTAATGTTTCTTGGCTACTTTATATTGTGAAGCACCTTGAGACTGCTTTGTGTTAGAGTAGTAACAAGATGAAGCACACAATCTAAATGAATGACTTTCCTTTGGGTTTACTATGGAAACTACAGTGGTTTTTAACAAGCGATTTTAGATGGGTGTTGAAAATAGATTTCCTTAATTGGGTCAAGGAGTAAGTAGATATGATTTCCACAGTGTGAAAAACTTTTGGACTATGTTTACAGTAGACATTGTGAGACAGCTTTTTTTTAAATCAAAGTGCATTCTGGTACTTGTAGTCTCTTAAAAAAAACGACAGACATGGAATACCACAGTACCTGTTTTACAACATTATTAAGAAGCATTTGCAAGCGCAGTTTATTTGAGAAAGCATGAGAAACTACAAATAAAAAAGGGGTCTTTCGGTTTCATTAAAGTCAGCTGCTGATACAGAATGGATTATCTGCATGATAACCATGGCAACGGAAATGTCACTTTATCTTTAAAGTGAGAGGGTATGTGCTGCAGGAAGAGATGCCACATTCAACAGACAGCTGATGGTACTTTCGGCATTATTTTTACTAGCTTTCATGGGAGTGCACAGATAATTAACTTATTGTTTTCTTTATAATATAACCTCTTCATCCCTGATTCATTAAGATTGGTGTCAAGTTTTGCATTTATAAACTATACAGTAGGTTTTTGGTGGATGATTAATGATACCTCCACTCAAAATGCTATCTAGTATAAATGAGCAATACTGGACAGCTGTAAAAATTTCTGCTCTGCATCTTCCCGAAGCAAAGCAACACAAACAAATGCAATATATCTCACTTCACCCTTAGTGCGTCTTATAAATACACTTCGCCACTCAGATGGTTGTGTAACTGAATGCAACTGCATGTAAACATAGGCAGTGCTAACTGCAATGTAACCAACACATGTAATTACCATGTAATCACATATGTAATTACACTGTGATTTGAGACATTACAGGACCATTTTCATGAATCATTAACCCCAGTGTTAAGTTTACATAATTTCAAGAGGAAAACACAATTGTTTCTAGCTAGTTAGGTGACAGTCATGGCACAAACTTAAACTGTAAAGTAATTTTATTCAACCAGAACATACTCAATAGCCTTCACCTACATTATGTCCAAAAACTAGAGATAGTCCTCTTTTCCTTAACTCCAATACAGTATTTAGCAGCAGAAGATTTTTTACTTATTCTTTAGGGTGGCATTAAAACCAGCATTGCAAGTTTGTTTTTTGAGAGACATTTGATAGGTGGTGGTTTCCTTTCTAATTAATAGGATATTTTAGTTGCTGTTTGGGGAGATCTAAATCCTAAACTGGCGATTGGGTCCGGTGTAGCTGCCATTTTAACCCTTACACAAGTTAATCACAGTATATGATTTAGCAGTTCAACATGCTTTATCCATGCTTATATGATGCATTAATGTGCTTTAAACGTTAACAGTGTTTGGCTATGTATTCACCAGCTTTTATAAGAGTTCATATTGTATCTCTCTTACAAATTCTCTGTTCATTATTTGGTGTATAAAGCGAAAGGTGACTCATGGAAAGATACCATCGTTTCAAGAGGATCCCACTTCCGGTGGTCCAAGAAAGACGCAAGCAAAGCCCAATAGAGGGATGCTGTTTTTGAAAAGAGACGTTTAGCTCAGTAGAAAGCTGTGTGGTCACTATGAATGATCTTTTTTTGTTTTTTTGTTTTTTAAAACCTCAATGCACAACAGCTCTGAGATAAATAGCTCCGGTTTCTTGAATAATTTACACAGAGGAACACAGAATTTGAGATTGTGTTGGATGCCATGATGCCTGCTGTAAGTGCACTGTAAAGCAGGGCATCACCCTGTTAAGATTAACCTTTCCCTTGCACCGGACAGACTGCTTGCTGGGAGTTTTTCTTGTCGGAGCTCTTTTGTGATCAGCCATTAGCTTCAGAACCTTTCTCTTGCACTTTATTTTCTTTGGAGTTCCCATAAGGCAGACTGTGAAAGGAGCAGTGATATGACAAGCAACTCACCCAATCTGGGTTTATTGTCCTAATCCACTCTATTAAACCCTTTGCTACAGTAATTACAGACCAATAGCTGATCTTCTTGGAGCCATTATTCCATACAAAAATAAATAAGAAATAAGGGCAGAGCATTGGACTGCAGTCCAGATGCATTGCACATAAAGACTGTGACGCTGTGCAAGGTGCAGCTACATGCAATGACAGTAAAGAAACTCTTTACATCAGGCTGGAAACTGTCCTTAACAAGAATGGGTATCGGATGCAAGCAGGTCTTGGGTACACAGTTATCTCTGCTGATACCACAGACTGGAAACTATAAACATGCACAGAAAATTCAAACCAGACAGGTACTGTACCCCTCCTTAACCTGTCAATCAATGCCAATTAAAAATACAAACAAGTAATAATGAAGTATACAAGTGAGTGGAGTTTCCTTTGTGTTTTGTCTGCACCTCCTCACACTTTGTGACTTGCCTTGAAGGGATTATAGTCAAACCACCAGAGGCTCCAAAGTCATGTTTCTTCCCTTAAGAGTTCTCCTGACTGATCCATTAATGATCATTATGATGGGCATAAAAATGGTATTAGGTATAAATGTAACAGTAACTCCATTAATAACGTCATAAACCTAGACAATAAAAGTGTAAAACATAAAATATCTAAACCATCCTATGATTTTTGAATAATTTATCATGGTTTATTTTATACCATACACATTTCCAATACACTAACAAAAAATAAAAATGCAATAGATTTCTCACTGTTTTTAACTATATATATATATATATATATATATATATATATATATATATATATATATATATATATATATATATATATATATATATCTTTCTGAGAGGCAAGTCCATCAAGTTCTATTTCAGAGCTTCCTCCTGCAAAAAGTAATACATTCCTAGCAAAGACTGCTAGAGCCAGAGGGAGAAAACACTGTAAATATTTTATAATGCTCTGGGGGACATCCAGTACCACGACTGCCACATTACTGAACTTTAGATATATTTGAAATATGGATTTTAATCATCATGGGCTTATATGAATTTGGCTTGTAGCAGTAAATACTATTCACATATAACATCCTGAACATTTCTAGAGAAGAAAAAACAACAACATGCACTGAAGAGTAATGTGTCAACATTTAACTCTGCAATACATATATTTGTGCTGTGTAGACACATGTGCAGGGATCATTTATCATGTATTATGCATCATTATAGGTTGTCAGACGTGTTTAATTTTAGCATTGGTAGTCAACAGTTATTCTGACCACTGTGGAGATCAGCAGGTGACTCGTGGTAAATGTAATGTGCGTTTTGGAAAGTATTTTTGCCTGCAGATAGTAATCACACTGAAACAAACAAAAAAACTGTATTTTAATATTCTTATCTATCAATCTTCTTCTAAGAACTTGATAAAAGGGTTCAGATATACACACTTCATGAAGACGAGGAATCACTGTAAGAAATACAGTCAAACCTGTTTAATATCACACCCCGCTTATTATCATCACATTGGAACACTATAATGAGAGTCAATGGAAATAAGCACCTGATACTGCCACTTTGGTTAATGTCATGCTCTGCTTAATATCAAGGAAATGTAACGGTCATACAATTCATTTAATATCACTTCAAAATGCCTGCCTCAACTGTACTGTATTTTGACACATTCTCCTTCCCTCTGTCCTTAGTTTATCGCCACTTAATTTCCAGTTTTGTCCTCTGGTCTGGTTTCTCTACTCACTATACATGTGATAATGCAATTTCTATTGTTATGATTAAACACCTTAATGGGGTAAGTTAATGAACAGCCAGAACATTTCACAAACAAAATTAAGATAGAAATAATTTAAATAATTACACTCCAATGCATTAATAGCTGCTTCTATTTGTTCTCGGGTGGTTTCAGGCTATGTTTAATACAAATGCACTAAACAATAACAGTATGTTAATAAAAAGCTATTATATATTACTGTGATTGTTTCCTATGATTGAAGAGCTTTTGTTAGTTATTGCCCCAGCTGTAATAGACTAAGCAAATACTGCTAAGGAGAAGCAAAAATAAATATATAACAAGAAAAACTCAAGATGTATACAAATATTCTAGCATTACATTTTTTGACTGTACTAAATTAAATGTCAAGCCTTTTTGTTACAGCACAACAGAAAATATGGCCTTAAGACCCTAACTTTAGGCGCTAATTGTTGATGTTTATTGTCGCTGTTTAAAGCATTTAAAGCATTTGGCAAATGTGATTAAAACTAAATCGTTTGTGATTTATTTTCACTGAATCCCTTGATAAAATACATATAATGTGGAATACCAGATGACACAGCCTTATAGATTTCAGATTTTAGAACACCACGCACATTCCTTTTTTTTTCCTTTAGCAACGAAAGGAAATCACACTCATGAGTTATCCTTCTGCTTCCTACTTATTGACTAGTAATTATGTCGTGTTTCATTCATGGCTGAGCAAGCTCCATGAGGTATTGTAGATGATGAGTGCTTTTTCTGGGTGACATTGCTTTTTGCTTACCTTCTGTTCTGGGTGGCATAGACACATATTGCTTCTGTCCCTCACTTGCTTTCAGTCACTTTCTGACTAGTGGTTCTCTCTGTCATTCTCTGTGTCTGAATATATCTATCTATCTATCTATCTATCTATCTATCTATCTATCTATCTATCTATCTATCTATCTACACTCAAAAGGGCAATATATACGCTCACAGTATATTTGTTTTTATACCAAAACCAGGTGAAGTATATGAACAGTATTTCCCATCCTCGGGAACATTAAGTAAGACTTTAATGGTTCTGTAAAGCAGTTTAATTTGCGATGTGTGACAGTTGAATTTGTATTCCGTTTGCTCTTCCATTTATGATCTGAATAATCCTGTTAAAAGATTACATGTGGCAAGGAAATATTTATTTTGTGGGAATCTGTAGCCAGAGACATCGTTTCCAAATACTTTAAAATACCTGCCCTACAAATGAGCTTTGGACCACCTATTTATAACCTATTTATAACATATTTATAACAGGGTTCTCAACAGCTCTAGACAAGATAAATACATCAAATATGCCATAACAATAATCCATTTTGCAAGTGCTTGCTGCTGTCAAGATGCGTCTCATTGTAATTAAAGAGCAATATGGAGCTAAGCTAAAAAAATAAATAATAAATAAATAAAAAACCTGCACCAGCTGTTGCACCATTCTCCATGCTTACAGATTCTTATCTTCTTGTTTTTGAGGTTTTGTGTTATTTATTCCAGTTGACATTTCTCATAGTTTTCAATGCTTTCATTTCAATTAAAAATGTGATGATGATGGCTCTCGTGTATTTCTTTACTGCAATTAAAGTTTGGTTTGGGGGGGGGGGGGGGGGGCGCATTACGTTACGTGTCCCGTAAATTAGACTTCTATTTCCATGCATTGACAGAATGAACCTTGAGATTCCCTTTGCTGAGAGCAGACTGCCAACTGTGGTCAGCTCCAGACTTGCCTTCTGATTTATCATGTTCTCAGAAGCAGATTAGACACAGATTGAACTCCTGTCTGGATTTTAGCTCAGGTCAGAGCAGTTTGATTTATCAAACTTGCCACTTTTAGCAGTTTAAACCTGCTATACCATCTCTACCTCCAAAAGCACTCAAGGCAATCGGTTCTTGTTAGTTTCATACTGTATGTTGCTGGTAGCACATGCAATGACTTCTTTCACCTTTTCACAGTAACATCAGAAATTCCCTTTGATGTAATGTGTGTTCTGATGTTACCGACAAATAAATAAAGAACAATATGCATTTGTCCCTGCAAGAATGAAGAACCATTTTCAAACTGTGTTCATAGCACTGGTACTCGGGGGAATATCTATCTATCTATCTATATCTATATATATATATATATATATATATATATATATATATATATATATATATCTATATATATATATATATATATATATATCTTTATATATATATATATATATATATATATATATATATATATATATATATATATATATATATATATATCTATCTATATATATAGATATATATATATATATATGTATGGTTTAATAATGTCGGCTACTGTAACCTGGCTAGGATTCGCTTATTTATCTGCATTCTGATATTTTTTTTGTGATCTCTCTTTGCAGGTAAGCGTGGTTTATCTTACTCTAATTTGTCCTTATTAAGGATTGTGGACTGCAATATGATTTTGACAGAGAAAATGTCTGTATGTCATTTCAAACGGAACTGCAGTGAGTTCTTGGAAATTGATTATTTTCTTTTAAGTGGTCTTTGTGTTAAATGTGTTCTCATTTTCTTTCATTGGGAAAAACAAAATCCCATTCAACCAAAATCCCATTCAACAAAATCCCATTCAACCAAAATCCCAGACAGTATTCTGAATGGTAAACCTTACTGATCATAATTTAATATTTTGTATATTTATGAGATTGTAGGGCATTGCATTCTGGGGTTTCTTATGCACTTGTTTAAAAGTAAAAACCAACTTCTATCAGCAAAATTATTTTCTGCGAGCAAATGGTAAGCAAGATGACTTCAACCTTTGTTGAATCTATGTAGATAAGAAAAAAAAATGAACGCATTGAGATTAATGTCAATAACAAGCAATAAGACAGAAGTAGTTTATATGCACAAGTAAACCTGCTAAGAAAAAAGTTTACATCCAAGAATTGTCAGTAATGAGCATTCATATCTGATGTGTTTACGAGTACGTGTCTATGAAATTCTATGAGCATGTGCACAATGGTTCATTGTAGCCCACTGTAGTAATATAGTGCTGATTTACCAGATGCAAGTGACATATAGCCAAAACATCTACATTATTATGTGTTTATTTAGCAGACGCCTTTATCCAAGGCGACTTACAGAGACTAGGGTGTGTGAGCTATGCATCAGCTGCAGAGTCACTTACAACTACGTCTCACCCGAAAGACGGAGCACAAGGAGGTGAAGTGACTTGCTCAGGGTCACACAATGAGTCAGTAGCTGAGGTGGGATTTGAACCAGGGACCTGCTGGTTACAAGCCCATTTCTTTAACCACTGGACCACACAGCCTCCTGTGAGATGCCCTTGTCATGCACAGACTCAACGACTTGAACAGTTGGCTTTGGTTTTGCATGTTCATTGCAATCTGCTATTCGCATCAGCAATGAGATGCTGTCATTTAAAACATCGAGTGCCTGCGTTACTGTGTCTGTGCAGCGCGAGCATTTTCCTGTTGTGGCATTCAGGTATTAAACGGCACAATAGGCTAGGCTTTGTCATGCATAGTGAAATACAGTCAAACAACAATGCTGACATTCAGCCACGTACAGAAGTGACACCCTGTCATACATCACACTATGCTCTTGCTCTGTCTGGCACAGATGTGTCATTTTTTGTCTCTCTCCGTTTTTCTATAGCGAGATTAAGCAGCGCCATCATGTCTTCTGCTCGCTTATGGGCTTTGACATTGTGATCGAAAAGCATTACAAGGTATTCAGCTTTGAGGTTTGCTTGTGGCAATAGCCATGAATGAGGCTTAGTTCCACAATCCAATTAGCAAATCACATAGAATTAATTAAACATTTCAAGTGAAAAGAACTTTCAAAACACTAGTCAGATAATTGAAATATCCAAGGGTGTCTCAGTGGCAAATGGATGAATGATCAGTGAGATCTGGGACAATTAACCATAACTTTTGTATCTCAACTATTAAGATGTTAAAAGAAAACAAAACGCTAAACTTTGCTTCTTGTTTATTTTATGTACATGTTGTGTTCCCAATTCAATTCAGAACCAGATCTCTCTACTTAGTGTCAAGACACAGTTCGAGAAAGTAACATCTCTGATCTCAGCCCATCTCTACTCTCTCTGTTCTCAGTCGGTTTCTGGATATAGCCAGGAGGCTTTCCCAAGGCTGTTTGTGTTCTTTCTATGTCCTGTGATCAAACAATGCATCACATGGTACACTTTCATATGTGTGGGAAGTGAATTGTTACACTGAGACTAGTCTTGCATCCCATGTTAAAATGCATCTCCCAAAAACTGCGTTATGCAAAAACACTATTAAGATGGTGGCTTTATGCTTGTTGTGATATCATAATGAGTATGCAATAGTCACAATTCAGTTTGACTCAGGGGTCCAAAGATTCAGAATTTTGGATTAGGTTAAAGCTAAACCATCTGTTGCATAGTGTGTACTTTACAAACACTTAAGATAAACAAAATTACTTCTAGAAATAACCCACTGTCAGCGGGCTTGAACTGAATTGGGAACGCATGTGAGTATTTGGTATGGCTCAGGTTTCAACTTTTTGTGCACAACCCAAATGTAAAAATTATTTTCTTTACAATGCACAAGCAATGCCCGTCAATACAAGGCTTTTGAAAACATTTCATGGGTTTCCAATGAGAAGCTAGCCTTTGCAGCTTCATTGACATTTTGTTTTAAAAAAGATTTTATACTATAGTGTTATTTTTTTTGTTTGTTTTGAATGTAAAGGTCTCATGACTTTGCCATTATTCTGTGCAGCTGACTTTTCTTGCTTTCTACGTCCACTTGGAATCCTAAAACCTTGTATTTTGGTGAATGTTTTTACCTAAGCTTTTTTTTCTGTTGATGTTTTAATGGAAATGTGATCTAGGGAGTCAAATTGAGAATCAATAGCAGGCCTGAAACAGCACCTGATGAAACAATGCAATCACAGGTAACTACCCAGATTTAGCAGCATGAAAAAAAAACTATGTGCCAACAAAAGACTGCAGCGCCCATCAAATTAATCAGAAAGAAACTTTGATGTACTCATACTGATGTACTACACGTCCGTAATCTAAATTCTATTAGCCATTCCTTACGGCAGCAAGTAATTAGTTCAATTACAAAGTTGCAGTGTGCAACAAGAGTATTTGCATGATCAAACAAGTCTCATCTGCAAGATGCAATAAATCATAATAAAACCCCAAACATTGTTTATCCATTTTTTTTAATATAAAAGCAGACATACATTGCTTGCTTTTGCTAACGCATTTCATGGTACGGTATTTTTTTTTATTGGTCACAATGTTTTCTCGTGACCTCGTGAAAAATAACTTAATTAATTTTGCCTGCAGGCAGACAAGAGTGCAGCAGAGAATCAAAGAAAATGCTGCTCTTACAAACTAATTAGCCAGTTGCTAATCCTACTTAATAACCATGTTGCTGCTTATAACAGAGTGTTATTACATTCTTCATAAATGGAATTTTAATAATGAACTATCATTAAGTGCCCTTTGGTCTGCCCATAGAAAAATAAATAGATAAATCAGTCCACCCAGCCAAATGGGTTTAACATCAATTTTAATTCAATGAAACATGTAATAAAACACCACGAATGGACAGTGGGATTTACGCCCTGTAGCACTTTTAATGAGCTTCATCAATCTCAATGTGTTCTGAGTAGCCGTGGAGACAAGAAATACTAATAGATCGAGTTTGTAGACCTCATAATAACAGAACAATAAAGTCAGATTAGGTTTGATTAGATCTATATCATTATCTTGCATTGACAAGCCACTGTAAACATGGACAAAAACAATAACCAGCCATGTGGATGCACATATGCCGCTTTGATTTAAGGCAACATTTTACATCAAGGTGGTTATTTTCAAAACATGGTCTATTATGTGGAGTAAAACACTGTGAATAAGCATAACTTATAATATTATAAATCTACATGGCAAAATAGAACATTAAATTGAAATACAAATATAAAGCAGATTGTTCTGTACTTACAATTGAAATATGTTTAATGATGACATTTTACAAAATGTTATTACGTAACCACATATGACCATGTAATAACATTGTAACTAGTGACACAATGAGCAGTCTTTGGGACTTCAGATGGCTGAATATCATATGAGTGATCACATCCAAGCAATCATGACACAAGAGTGGCAAACTTAAACATTTCTTTATACAAAAATATTTACTTTTAAAAGCTAAAATGCAGATTTCCCATGGTTTCCTTTCTTAACCAGAAGCAGCCATCGCAGCCATTCAATGCATGGTTTACTAAGAAAAAAAATTCTCTGAGAGCACCACTTCATTATTTTTTGGGTTGAGTGTAAATTTGTGTGTGTGTGAGTATGCGCCCTATCTTCTACGTGAGCTTTCTAGCTGTACCATCTCATTTATGCTTCAAGACTTACCAGCCCAGCTGTCTATAATAGCTGAGGAGGACCAAGCATCTTATTGCCACCTTAACATGTGAGAGAGAAAATCAGGTGGTGGGTTGCTGTTATTGGTGCCACCTTGCCTGCTGTAGCTGGTTACCATGTGAGTCTACTGGAAACTGGGAAATGGCCTGCAGTGATGGCGCACAAGAGTGTAATTGGTGTGTTGCCATAATCATTGCGACAGAACATAGCATTAAAATAAGTGTGAAGTGTCACAAAACCGCTGAAGAGACAGGGGGTATAAGCATCTGCCTGTGGAACTGTTTTGGAAACCTTCAGAATCTGTATGGAAAACTAAAAGACCAGCTATTCTTTGTAATGCTTATTCTTTGTAAGAAAAGAAAAGCACAACAGTGAATAATGTTCTCCATCAAACTTGAGTCTGGGGTTTGATTGAAGTCCAAGCTGAATGGCAATACAAGTCTAAACATCAGAAGATCAGAATTCCAACACAATGTGGAGTGCACTTTTCTGGTACTTTGAGGTCGGTACAGCACAACTAATGTTTTCTGTCAATAATCCATATAAATCTGGGCTTTGCAGATTAATGTTATTAGTGCTGTTTGACTCTGGACAGACGGCTCCTTAAACAAGAAATAACATTAATTTGTGTTTTTATTTCAGTACAGGTTTGTGTAAATGACACCAATAGGTGGTTTTCATTTACAGTTTTTGCTGGTTGCACACAGATCACATTGAATTGAAATTGCTTATGTTTGTTATTCATGATAATACATTTTTTCCACTGTGTGCCGACTGTACATTAGATTTACTTGACATACCAGTTTCAACACCAAATGTACTAATGACCTAAAATTGATAAAATGAAGTCATTGAAAAGTGGTCATTTAATAAAGAGGCCAACATGTTTGAACTATGCAGCTTATAATATAAATGCATAGTTTAAGCTTTTAACACTAATATTTAATGTCTGAAAGAATAAAACAATGGCATTTGAACACAAGGACCAGGGAACAGCCATTAATCATCAACGTTTACATATCAATATTTGTAATTTTACTTGTTCTGTATTCCATTTGATTTCAATTTAATCATGTTTAAATATCCACTTTATCCGGGGAATGGAAATCAGTAGCTTTAAAGGCTAAGCAGCAAATGTAATCCTTGAACTGTGCAATCCTATTATTCTTCATGATGCATAGCTGCATTATGGGGTACGTGGAAGTTTCTATGCCTTCAATTCATTACCTTTACATTACCAGTACTGTGGGACTCAGGGAAAGGAAATTGATTGCAGCTAGTTTTATAAGCATCCAAACTGGTTGAGTACTGAAAACGGTGTGTTTCTTTTTTTCCATACAAACTTTCCTTCTTTGCAATGTTGCGCACTCATCTCATCACGAAGAGAGCTATGGATCTGAATTGTACTATTCTTTCCCAGTTCAACAGTGAATTTAAAAAATAAAATATACTGTATAATGCATTTTATAGTATGAACAGCCGTTTATTAGAGCAGCGTGATGGAAGTTTTTCCAATATAAAGGATGGGTTTCAAGTTGTCAATCAAAAAATAAATAACAGTGGTTCATTCAGTGCTGGAGATGAAAGAATGGAGAACAGTTTTGTTGTTGGCAGACGTCAGTGCCAGTGGATGAGTCCATTTTGGGTGGATGTCTGAAGTAGGTTGAGCACATTACACTCTTGTTTTTACCTTCAGGTTGTCAGTAGCCCTGGGGCAGCCAGACTTTAAACCCTTTTACATTAGTTATTTCACGATTCCCCATGCTGTGTATTATAAGAAGATGGTCATGTTTCTAGCGATATAAGAATGTGCCCTATATGGACAAATCGTATATCTTGCATTCTCAACTACCCCCACCAGGAAACAAAGTGACCTTCAAGCTAATTGTCATTAATTCGATTGCTTTCAGCACTTTTGAAACTCTTGTTGCTGTTGAAACAAGGCAGCAGTCTGGCAGGAATATCCTATTTGTACAAACAGCAGATAGTTGACCCTTCATCATATAAGCCTTATAAAGCACTGCATAATAAGAAAAAATGCACACGTCCTCATTAATCACGCCATTAAATATTATCAGCGCTATCTGTCCCTCGAGACCCATTCTGTTAAGAAGAACTTGATGGAATCCAACACTACAGGGCAGAGTTTGAATACTAAGGGACTGAGTGCTGAGGGAGATTGAAAGATTTAATGTTATCAAGATCTTAACTGACATGGTAGTAATTATGTTAGACAACTTGGAGAGAGATTGAAACAAAAATGGTCATGGTTGATCTGTTCATAACAAATCAAAACAAGTCCACAGCATGTATTTTGTCACTGAAGTCAAAAAAAGCTGTAGGCTGTATATGCACTGTATTGAATCTGGGATTGTCCTTGTGTTTCTCCTAGTATACCCTTGGCCCCTTGATTACACTGGAAAGCTGATGAATAAACTTTGTAGATTTTTCATGTTGCAGACCACCCAGCAATGCTGCACACTGCAGTAGCTGCACATTCCTTGTATGATAAAGTGCTTGAATGTGACATTGGAGGCTGGAATATTGTGTGTGTGTGGGCGTTGTTTTCATAATCATTTTCTACCGCAAACCTGCCTTTGCATACATCTGTATAGGGTTCGGTCTAATGTGTGCAGGGTAAAAGTTTAATGAAAACCTTTGTCCAGATTCTGCCACCTCATTGCAGTGCTGCAAACAGTAAACTGTTAGTGTATCAAGTCAAGTACAATGGAATGCAAGTGTTTTCTGTTCTTGTGTAAGGGTGGCTTGGCATGCTTGTCTAGCAATATCTTCAACAGAGCATCAGGCCTCATAGAACAACATGAAGATGGTAGAAAACGCTTTAGAGTGAATTATTAATAGGGTGACTTGTCATACAGGGTTACTGTGTGCTGCCGAATTAAGTCTCGACTGACTTTTACAGGCTTTACCTCCACAAAGACTTTTATTACTTGCAGAAACCTGTTGACTAAAGAAGCTGTGCAGGAGATTTCCTGCATTATGAAAATGGACACGCATATATTCGTAACTCAATGGACTAAATGCATCCATTCAGAAAAAGACTATGGGTTTTGAATTTCAGGAGAAACAGGCATGGGATTTAGCAGGACTGAGCACCAGCTGAGGGATAAGCGCTCAATCAAGTGGTGTCTTGAGATATCCATCAACAAACAGCTCCTTTATAATTAAAAACAAACCCTGTGGGACACTGATATAAACTTAGTGCAAGAGCTTTTAAATGGCTTTATGTGCACTGCATTTTCCAGCATACTTATTAACTCATATGCATATCATTGCAGGGATACTATCAACATACACAAGCACTCTGGGTAACACTGTAGTTTGGCGGCTGCAGGTGAAGGTTTCACGAAAAACAAAGGTCAGATATGAAGCTTTTAACAAGGGGGGGCCTTCCAATACAGACCTTTTTTTTTTCTTTCGTCCCCATAGATGACAGTCTATGTAAATTTCTAAAATTATAACCCACTTCTTAAGCTACAAGGAGGGTCCAACAGTAGATGCTGTTTAAGGTTCCCTGAATGTTACTTTCTTTGTATTTAATTTATAAGGAACCTTTCCCCTGTAAATCCTGAAGATGCATGAAGCTATGGATTGTCCTGGTGGGGTGTACATGGCTCTCATTCCATATTTCAACTTGGGATACTGGCAGAAATACATGCATCAGTAACCCCCTAATGCTCCCTCGTAGAGTACAATATACACCAGGGGGTAGGGGACTTGAATTAGGGGACTTGGTTTAGTATCGCAGAATGTTACAACTTCAACTCTCAATTATTTACAGAAGACATCACCACGATTAAGGATTTGGTGCAACTCACATCTGCTGTGTCACAGCTGATTAATCTGTTGACAGGATTCAGTAATTTCATATTTTATAGACTTGGGGCTGCCTGGAGATAGATGCTGTTTTGCTTGTTTGCCTCATTCGGCTTTTGCCAATATAAATATATTTCAGCCATGATCACATTATTAATCAGTTGGCCTTCACCCACCTACGATATACCTCGAGGCCTGTGTGATATTAGAAAAAATAATGTTCTTTTCAAATGTGCTTATTAAGTCCGCGAGGATGCTGGAAACCATTTGTTTCTGGAACACAAGTTATGCCATGGTGCTTTTTGTTGTAATGTTCTGTTTTCCCTGAAAGTAGATTATTGAAACCCATGGGTATGGCCCTCAGAAGAATACTGTGCCGTGTGGTTGGCTATTCCTAGTGCTTGGTGGCCATATAAATGACCACTTTAGTAAAGCTGGATTTGAAACTGACTCCTATGTTGCATTCATAACACCTTCAAACATGCTCTATAACACAGTATCGATTGATTGTGAAAACTGTTTCACAACAGTTAAAAAGCAAGTCAGGTTAATATGAATCAAGAAACCTGTAAAAATATTTTTTTTAAAAAGTGATGGGGCAGGCAAGAACAATATTAAAAGTATTTCCTTCCAAGAGATCATAATCAGACTTTATAAGATGAGTTTCTAATTAAATACTCAGGGTGTTCTTGTCATTATCCTTCCCCAATTTACATCGAAGTATGACCCCAAGAGGCACCAAAATGATAATATGGGCAAGATTCTCAAAGCTCTCCAAATAGTCATTTGCTCAATTTTTTTCAGAAAGGAAAAAAGAGAACCCAATTAAGTTACCAAACCAAAAACAAGCAACCCATAGATATTTCATTGAGAGGCCTGTAAATATGTGTGTTCCTTATTAGCTATAGACATCTAACTAACTAACTAACTAACTAACTAAAGTAGCCAGCACCAGTTAAAACCAGACATGGTCCCACTCTCTGAATGCCAGGTGTAAAATTGCATGCTGGCCTCCCACGACTCATTCAGGGGAGACGCAGAGTTTATGACACCCTTCCGAATCTGAAAATTGGTTTTAACAGGATTTGTAGATGTGTGCATTGCTGGGATTGTACTGCTCACTACTCGAGTAATGTACACAAACACTCTTTTTGTTTTTTTTCTTCACCCATGCAACAAAAAATAAATAAAATAAAAGACGTCAGTCCCACATGTCCATTTTCTTACGCTCAAACCCACTTGAAGTCATTTTATTTTATTCAAAATCCTTCGTCTTCCTTAATTTCAGGAACAACTCCGCCAGATGTATCACAGTGCCCTGGGTCATTTTTATGAGCTGCATTTTAATACATATGCTTGTGAGTTCGATGTTGAAAAAAACAAAACAAAAAATTAAGCATACACCTTGCGGTCACATCAAATAGTGCATTCAAATAAAAGAGTAATTGAAAGCAGTTTAATTTGCCAAATTATAGATTTAAATGCATTTAATTAGACAAACATGTAATTCTCATCAGTTAAGATTAATAGTTCCTTGGCATGGATGGTCCACCGGTTTCTAAGAGGCTTAAACCTCATCAGTTTCCGAGGTAAAAAAAAGATAAAAGGCTTTAGCTTTCAAGATTGTACAAAATGCATAGCGAATGAGCAGTACCAGGGTTTGTAGTGCAGTATACAGCTATGGTCAAAAGTTTTGCATCATCTAGAATTTTAGGCCATGGCTGCATGCATGTATTAAACCTGTATTAACAGCTGCCTCCTTTTTATTTTGTTGATGGAAATTAAGGACAAAGGCACCTTGCATAGCCACCTGTCCATCAGAGTCACAGGTTAACATTGACCTTGATGACCATCTGCTTCTGGGTAAGTTTGATACTGTCTTTAAAGTGTTGTAGAGCTGAGATTGACAAGCAGTACAGAACAGCATTGCAACACCGGGTGAACTCTGTTGGAAGCCACAGCAGGCATTATCTTAGGGGACAAGCTAATTCAAGTGGTCTCCATGCAAGGGAACAGTACTTTGAACTGGAGAAGGATGTGCACATTTTTGAGGAAAAGCACTTAAAAATACTTTTTTGAACAGCGCCTTCTAGAGTTCACATGCATTCACTCCTGTGTAGAATTGAATAAAGTCTGGAAAGCAAGCCCAAACCAGCATTTAAAAAAAAAAAAAAAAACAGGACATGAATCACAAGTTTTTTTGTATGTGAATAGGGGCCCGATAACACCAATGTATTTTTTTTTCTGTTCCACATTGGACTGATATTTCTCTTGTCTGTACCATGGATATGTTCCGATTCCAATTCAAAAGGACTTGGAAAGGGGGGATGTTAAGGTATCATATTTACACCCGAGCTGGATGGTATGCGATTTGATTTACTAGACCAGTTAGATGCTGCAGTGCTGTATTTCTGTCTGCCATGGTTTATTTTACCATTTTACACTGTTGCTGCAGACTTGTTCTCTTTTATCAATCTGCTGCATTGCCATGGTTTTCAGTTCTTATAGTAATTTAGCATGAATGAGACACTCTAAATAAATGCAAGGTGTAAATATAATATACAGGGTGACTGTAGTTAAACGATTGAACTTTTCTTTTTAAAGGAATATTTTTTCCAAAGATCATCATTATTATTATTGTTTGCTTATACTCCACCAGGATAACCCACATGTGGATTATATTAGAGCATTCTAGAACACTGGGGAATTCTGGATTATATAAATCACATGGTTATCCTGGGATTACCCCTAAAACAAGTGTAGCTTATGCTTATTCAATAAGAAGAAGGTTCAATTTTCTAACACAGTACTGTATGTTAGTCTATGTAACCTGTAATATTCTTACTAAAAAGAACAGACATTTATTGAGGACACCAATGCTGCATGATTCTATAGGAATGGAATGGAAATGGATGCCAGACGTTGAACATTTACAATACTTTTTTATTTTTTCAGAATGGGTTTCAACGAGAGCCTGCTTCACGTTCCAATTAAATTTTTTAGCCATTGGTTTTAAATGGAGCAGTTCACGTTTCAATTGTATTTAATAGCTCCAATCTGGGAAAGGTTAACTTAAAATGAAATTTATATTGGAAATTAAAAAAAAAAAAAAAAAAAATGTTATTCGCCTCTTTTCATTTCGTTTTTTTTCACCAGTTATGCAGAGAACAAATTCACTAAATCACCTGCCCATCGAGTTTTACAGTAAAAGCTTGATTAAAAGTCCGATTCGGATTGTGATGCTGAATAGTAGCCTGGGCCCCACATCACTGTCTGGTTTGCACTTTCACACTGCATTATTAGTAGAGGCTCTTCCTGGGAATTGAAACCCTCACAGATTCATGGGGTCTCACTGCAGCCGTATCTACACCACACCAAATCAAAAGACACCAGCCTCATCTATAACAGGACTAAACTATGATGGCAGAAATAATTGGTTTCAGGTTCAATAAATCATTCTCAATGGCAGCTCATACTTAACCTTGAGATACATTATTATTTCCTGCCCTTCACCTTGTATTCACCCTGAATAGATTTAATTAATGGCAGCACCATGCGTACATGCATAGCGGTAAACAAGCTATTGTAAATTCTGACCGTTCTTTCACGTTGGTGCTGATTTCTACTTAGCGTCCCCATCAGTGCTGATCTTTATAATGTGACCAAGAAGGGACTTTGCCATTCACAGGGTCGTTTCCCTGGACCCCTCAGTCCGTTGGGATTAAAGACTCTTAATGTCAACATCGCTGCTATTGAGAAACCATGAAGAGCAGCATACGTGAAGTGTTGCCCTATACACTGAACTTCGCCGGTGTAATTTAATGATACAGGGTTAAGAGTTTAATTGTGCGCAGCACAGGAACACGAGTATGGTTACCATGGCGACTTCAACTGTCAAAAGAAAGCAGGGTGCTTTATCCAGGCTTCTTTTTCACAAGATGTTTTCTAAAATTTATTTATTTTTTGTTTTTTTTGTTTGTTTTTCAGAACTTTTGCAGTCTGTTAAAAAAAAGTGTTTGAGTGTAAGCTTTTCACAGGTGGAAGTGTTGGCCTGGTCATTGATTGCCAAGAGCTTTTCCCACGGCAGCTTGAAAACAGCTTGAAAACACATTTTGATCAGATTTATTACACTTTTTCTCCAGTACACAGTGCACACCATTTTCTTTTTTTGATGAAAATAAATGACTGAAAGTTAATTGAAGAGGGCAAAGTTTTACAATCAATTTTCTTACCTGTCTTTGTATTTTGTACAGACGCCACCTCTTAATCAGGATACTGATAATCAGGATTTTTGCTTAAATGGGATACAACTCTGGGAGACGGTTCTTCTCAATGCTATTTATGTCATTTAATTAGAATGTCACTTCGTTTAATTAGAATACAGTATTTTCAAATGATGAACGGAGATCACTTTTCACAGCAAGACAGTTTCGCGTAGCACAGTGCAGTGAGTATGTGAGTACGTGATTACGCTGTGACCTGCATAAATTGCGTAAACCACATTAAACTTGAAGGAGCTGGCGTCTCCTGTGGCTTCTCAGGCTGCTGTTGCAAAGAAAGTTGGCATGTCAACATCGGTGGTGCCTCGCCTTGTGATAAGATGTGATTTAATTATTTTTCATTTAATGTAGAAATAAAAAACAGCGATTCATTTTGTTTAGGAATATAAAAAAAAAAAAACAATTGACTCATATTTTAAATGATGTATTTAACATTTGATCATAATGTGATGTGATTTCATTCTTTTTCTTTTCACTTCGAAACAAAAAAGTGTGACTCAGGTCGTCTCAAATGCCTCTCGTTTAATTGGGACAGCCGTTGATTCTGGATATTTTTACTTCTCCCGAGGCGTCCCGATAAAGTGGTGCCGACTGTACTTCTAAATTAATCTAAATTAAGTTACTGATGCTTCCATGTATCTTAGTGGCTAATGCTCTGTAGTTCAAACTTACTCCTGGCTCGAATCATTCAATGTGACCTACAGCAAAGCAGTAGTTTATGTATAGTGTTGTATCTGAAATATTGGTAACACTTTACAGTATGTCTTTAATTACTGTGCACTGCGCAATACACCAGTAATACGATTACTTACAAATTAAAAGAATAGATTTATGTCATATCTTTTATATCTGAACACGCCTTATGGAATTGTCTGTCCACCGTATAAGGACTATAATTAATAACTTCACCCCTCATAACATGAAACAAGTCAAAACTGGTTGAGAAAAACAAGATGCTTCCCTTATGCTTTCCGCAATTTAAATGACACAAGGTTTAGCTCAATTCATGTAATTGCTTCAGGCAGAAGGTTCCCTAGAACTGGTTTGTGACAAAATCTGAAACTTTTAACTTCAAAGAGAAACAGTCAGCCAAGGTTAATGATGGTTAATGATTTCACAGGCTTTGCTTTTAGGCAGAGGGAGATTGAGTTATGCGCAGTGTAATTTATGGCTACAATAATTTCAGAGTGACATTTAAAGACAAAGCTGTTCTGAAGAAATGTAATATATAAAGTGTATATATATATATATCTCCAAGAGTATACCTATACCTTCCAGCACATTAATCAAGGGTGAAACTATAGATGTAATAAATGATCTTGTCTTTACTTTAGAAGTGGCTTACCTATACTCTGTACATACTCTGTACACCCTTGACGATGGCCACAAACAACCCATATTTGGTCATTCGGCCATCATCATTTGTGGAATAACTACGGTACTCCAAGTTAATAGTGTATCCTCTATCTATTCTATCGCAGCAATACAAGTTTAAAAGCCATAGGAATCTGGATCATTTAGGGTGCTTTTGGTTGCTTAATAGCCTGTTTACGTTAAAATAAAATCGAGCGAAAAAAGACAGCAGTATATTTAAAATATTTTGTGGTGAAAAAAATGATATTGCTTTTCCAACATGTCCTTTTTTTTAGAGAAATATTTTGACAGTTCACTGCAGAATGCATCATGACTGAAAGTACTATGATATAAGCTGTCAATGCTATCACTTCAGACCAGACACGTTCTCCACTACAAATCAATTGGGCTTTATGCATTGAATGAGGTCATGTACCCGGTGCCAGTGGACTGTATTCCACTCCACAAAGCCACTTCAGCATTCAGAACAACAAAAAACTTTTGCTGGGGAACTTAAGTACTTTCCCACCTCAATTCAGTGTAGCAATTTGGCAGGAGTGACTCTAGAAATTCAAAAGTCGTTAATAAATCTTACATTGTGTGTATGTGTGTATGTGTGCAGCTGGGAGTGTTTATAGATTGTAGGTGGAGGTCTAGACTTAGAAGAAGATTGTGGACTCTGGACTCTTGACTGGAGGGTCGTGGGTTCAATCCCAGGTGGGGGACATTGCTGCTGTACCCATGAGCAAGGTACTTTACCTAGATTGCTCCAGTAAAAACCCAACTGTATAAATGGGTAATTGTATGTAAAAATAATGTGTAAAAAAGAATGTAATTGTATGTAAAAATAATGTGATATCTTGTAAGAAATAAATAATAAAAGGGAAAAGGCAGTTGCTGACCTCTTTAGTAATAGCACTGTATTTACGCGTGTGGATTATCGTTACTTTACTGCTTCTTCTCGAATCGGAAGACCCTTTTTTTCACAATGCAAACCCTGTGTTCTATGTGCCCAGGAGCTGCCACTATTATGTTGTAAGTTAAGGATCTCAATCAGCAGGTATAATTGTGGAACCCAGAACTAGTCAGCATACAAACTGCACCATATTGTAGTGCTACAGACAGCTTTCGAAGAATATGAACTCCCTCCGGGCAAACTGTAAAACAAGGATGTTGCAAATACTCATTAACATTTTAAATTTGCAACTTATCTATTGTTCAATGTCAGTCCAGAGTAAGCTGTTTTCAATAATAGGATTGAGAGGGTAGGGAATAAAAAGCAGATTACAACTTTGGAACATTACAGCATTTGTACCTTGCAGTCAACAATTTTGTGGAGTCAATACCCTAAATTGTACACATACACACAATATTACATATTGATTGTAACATTATAAGAAGAAACAATATCCGAAGTCACGTCTATCATTTATAAAGGGTGATCCAATAAAAGCAGCGACTCACAGAAATGTTTCAAAAAAACGAAATTGAAAGGTGAATTTCAAGAATGTTAGTATAAGGTCCAAGTGAAAAGGTCAGTAATGGAATTATGCAGACACAGGAAAAACAGGCAGCGTGTTACAAGTCCTATAACAACTTAACCATGCCACAAGCTGTTTGTTTTAAAGGTGAAATGAAATGATCCCGCAAACATCTATGAATCATCATTTCCTCAGTTGAAAGAAGGGTACTCTGCTCTTGTTATAGCAAAAGGGCAAACAGCACTGGATTGCAACCCCGTCAGTATACTGGTGGTGCATATGTTTGAGCGCATAGGGCTGGATTCTCAGAGCTCTTTACTTTGAATCATCATTAGTGAAGGTTTGTTTTCAGGAAGGTAAAACCCAATAAAGTTACCAAATCTGAAATTACCAACTCATTTAGGAGCGTGTAAGTAATATTAAGCCTTTTCTTATTTGGTGGCTGTATGGAATGGGTTACTAAGCCTTCTTGTTGATGCTCAGTCATTTGGATCTTTGAACTTGACTCAGATTTTGAATCAGTCAGCTCCTAGGAACCAGACAAGCATTGATGGGATGAATGACCTTCTCTCGTTCATACATTTTCTTATGTTCTTTCTTAGGAAGGGGTCTTTAATAATGTTGAAGCAAAGGACCAGTCACTATGGGGTTAACTTACTTACTTGATGTAATGAGTCTAGAAGAGCATACTGCATTTGGGTGCTAAAGGGTATTGTATGTGAGAATGGTATTATCAAATGATATGTTTTTGAGAGTATGCAAAGGCTAGATTGCAATTATGGGCAGGAACATCAGGAACTATAAATCAGTGTCTCTATCCTACACTGAAAGAGCTGGGAGCAGAGAGATTATTTGTTTTCTAAATATGTCACTACGAAGGAAAACATTCTATCATGCATAATGCCACAAACACGCTTCTCTTTTACGGATAATCTTATATAGCACTTTAGAGAACAGAGGTCTTGAGTAATAGCTACTATGAAATGGGAGCTTGAGAACAATATGCATGCTGTATAACATAAATCTTATTTTTCTATTATGCTTTCCTTTTTATGCACTAAAGCATTTCCAGGGAAAGTGTTACAATGCAAGTGAATGATAGGACACAAATCCATGACTACACAATATTTCAGCAGGAAAACCATTTCACGTTTCTGTCTGTGTTTTAACTGCAAACCACCTGCAGACTGCATGGTGCCTCATTTTGAATACTAATGAACTGTATAGGCTGTGTTTCAAATGGTGCACAGGTGTTGTGCAGTCAGCCTTTATTTTTCTTAAAGGGTTATTATGTCTTGCTTTACCTGTGAATATAGCACAATTTAAAGCCATATTGCTGTTTTGTTTTTGCATATGGTAAAGGAAGGGCCCTGTAATAAATAGGTGCAATTTTCATGAAAAGGTATATTATTGGTCCAGCCTTGGACAAAGAGAGCATGGCTTTATGAACATTTTAAATGACCTTTTGAATTCATGTTCAAAGTTTGACCAAAGACCAAGGGGAGACTTTGAAACACTGGTTACCCAAGAAACAGGAGTTTATGGAAGATTGTATTCCATGGCTTTTGGGGTTTAAAAGAAATGCATTAACTTGACTGAGAGCCACACTGTATGAGCATGGCAGCGATAAATACATGGTGCCTTCATTTCCATCACTGAGTCCCAGAGGTAAAGGCCAATATTTTGCTCCAGCATTTCCACTGCACTGCTACTTGATAACAAATTAGTAGAATATTCACGGCAATGAAAATAATTAAAATACACCCCCTTATGTGTACACCAATTATCGCAAATGTGTTTTGAAATAGGTTATTTTGAAACAAGAAAATGCAAACCGAAAAAAAAGACACAATAAATGAACTGCTCAGGGGAATAGAAGCTAGCGTGGAGGAAGATGAAAACATCATCTGCTTTTCATTAGCAATTACCCTGGATGATACGATATTAATGTCCTATTAGCACCTATTGATACCAAATTACGAATTGACTAAAGCAACCTGAAATTAAAGCAATTATAGATGACACACACCAGCTTCAGACTCATAAAACAATTGGCTTGGCAGAGAAGCTGATGATGTTTATTATATCTGAATAAATAAAGAAGAAAACCCGAAGGAATAACACATGCAGCAGTGCTTGTGCAAATGACACTAGCAACACAACATGACATCTATCTCTTTATATGCTGTATATAGAAATATTAGAGTTTTCTTTCAGATCTTGACTTTTCATAGGTTTTTGTGACTTCGTAGACCCACCTGCGATGTATTAAAGTCATTTTCACTCCCGTAACGTAGTTTCATCCCTGCTGCAGTAGTTTAGTTACGACTGTTCGTTTCAAACTACTTTCGTATGCAAATGTACGAATCTTAATATCGAAGTTTCACGCTTACCCTTGATGTATTATAATTTGTTCCTGATTTACGACCTCTGTTTGTGTCTGTTATTTTATGCATGCCTCTCACTGGTGTACATACATCTAGTTGTTTGTATGTGAAACTTCCTGTTTAAACGTTTCCTATATTCTTCAATTAACATGCTTTTGGGATAGTAATTTGGTAAGTGTGTTCATAGAATTATGTTTTTCGCTTATAAGTTGTAATTAATGTATTTGTACTGCGGACTATAGGCTTAGAGATGTGTTTTTCATACTAACTTTTGTAACTGATAACATTAATTAAAAAATCGAATTGATGTTTATGATTAATATGTTTTGAGACTAATTTCAGGATATTAATATGATTCAATAGTAACTAAATTGAGTTATTAATCAAATTGATTAATCTGGCTACATAATTTAATGTATTAAAATGTTTGGATATACTGCTACTTGATTTATTTCTACCACAGTAATTCCAATAAAAGCAACCTCAGTACATTTCAAGGTGTGAGTTGGTCATTTTGGCGATGCTGTTGACATGTATTTACTCACTGTACCTATCTGCTTCTTATAGAAGTCAATAGGGAGCTTAGTTTTTTCATTTTAGAGGACGACACGCTAATAGGCAAGTTCAGAGAGGGTTCTGAGACTGCACAGACTTTCCCAATTCACAATGGCAGTTAGTGTTGTTTCTGTTCATCAGCATCAGCACACCTGCATCTAAACAAAAGGCCCATGAGGATCTTTGGGATAATTTTCCTGGCCAGACAATGCCGTCGACCGTATTAAAACAGGCAATATATTAAAAAAAAAAAAAAAAGAGAAACAAACGTAAGCAAATTAGTTTAACTGAAAACATCAGCAGGATTCAAATACACATTTAATTTCACTACATGTTGCTAATGTTTGTGTTTGCTAAGCATTATTATAAAGCATACTTTAATATATTATATTACTGTGTGTTGTATTGTATTCACAACGACATCTACCACTAATAATACATTATTTGGATATAGGTAACACCCTTTACATTAAAGGCATCATTTACAAAGTGTTTACCGTAAGCAAGACATGATTACCAAGCACAGCTGAGTCCCCGTCCTATTTGCCATTCCCTATTCCCTACGGAAAACAAGGATTTAGCGGATGCAAAACGAAAGGGGCGGAATAGCGCCGTCGCCTCATTTGCATTGAATTAATTATGTCTACATATGCAAAGCGGTATGTTAAACACAGTTAATGAGCTGCCATATATTCATGAGCTATTCACGAAGGTGTGACAAAAACTGTGCCTACTGAATGCTGCCGCAAAGCAGAGCGTACCTTTGCTCGACTTCAGACCTGTTGCCACCCACAATGTGTATGCGAAGTAGAATTTTTTGCTTCTAATTAGTTAGTAAACAGGGCGTGACACTTTGGGAAATACCATGCAGCCATCTCAGTTTTCCTTCTGCAATTCTGGCCAAATTACCACCGCTTAGTAAACCAGGCCCTAAGTGGCTCTAACGTTACAATGTTGTTATGCAGTTACAATGTACTTTATGTGTAAAACTTTTTGCATGATATAACCCTAACTCTAACCCTTTTCTGATACCATTGTGTAGTAACTACTATGTAAATACACAGTAATTAGAGACACAATGTGAAGTGCTATGTGGATATATTGCATTAAAGTCCGGTAAGCTAGGGATCTGCTATACACATTAATTGGGATGAACTGTGAATGGCAATAACCAGCGGCCAAAGGAAGTTACAGAGACATGTATGTTATCCTTTTATTCGGACTTCAATAGAGTTTTTAGATCTTCTTTCTAAGATTTGTCTGGCAGAGTGAAACCATCTTGCACCCCAGCGACCCCAGTGTAATAGAATGTGTCATACAGCGTGAGCAAATGTAGGCACCCCAAGCAGAGGCGAGGTCCTTTGAGATGGTACTAATCTCTTTTGTGCAGAAGCAGTCTCCGCATGGTCTCACAAATATTCCTCCTCAATATTGTAATTAAAAAAGTGACATTTTCCATGAGTCAGTTTTCAACCTCTTTCCCTTATCAAGCCAAACCAGATTGTTATGTGTTTGATTTCCTATTAAAGTAAAATAAAGGTGCATAATTAAAAAGAGAAATAAAAAAAAAATACTGATATGGTCAAAAAATGGATCAATCAATTCATGCTGAAAATGTTTTTTATCTGCTTTTTAAAAACTACATTTATAGAGTATAGTTTAAACTGTTTCGCTGTTTTCTTTGCGTCAGCTATATAATTCGTTTTAAATCTAGAGGGAACCGTTGCCAGCTCTGCAGTTAAAAGTTATCACAGATTCTTACAGGTCTGCACACCCCATAAACTCGCAATAACAGAAAAGCATCCATACGCTGATCTATACAAAACACTGAAGAAACAACACTGCTGTACTGAATGCCAGTGACACAGCGCACTGCAGTTATCTTGATGCAGATTATATTAATTAAAAAAGATTGTTGCTTATTTACTTGCCTTTGAGAATCAAAGTGAATGGTAGAAAATGGTTCTGCACCATGATAAAAGTGCAAATTATCTGACGCTAAAGTTGCCTGTTTCCGACCTTCCTTTGAGGGCGTCCCGGTGGGAAGTAGCCTATTACTTGTTGTTTTTAAGCTCCAGCTTTATTATGTACTGACACAATGTAATTTAAAGCTGCAGTATTTATACTCCAGCTGTATACTGCCGGTACTCATTTGAAGGTTTCAGAACGTTTTTGGAATCAATAGTGGATCATTGCCTCTTGAAATTCAATGCAACTATTTGTTTGTTCAGTAAATATTCATCGTCTTCAGATGCTTAAAATACTGAAGTGACTTAGATATTATATTTATTGTCAGTAAAACATTCCTGAATTCGAAAGTGCTGTATTACCCACATTTCGGTAGTTATTTAGCATTAAAACACTTATATATATATTTTTTTTACTGCAAACGCCTACAATCTTTTCAAACCCTAAAGAATCAACAGTGCTGTTTAAGAAAACAGTTTTAGCAGCTGTATATACGGAAATATATCTGCAATGTATGGTGCATGTTTGAGAAACGCTATGCTTGTACTATTTGAATATTTAGCAAAGCAGTAGGTACCCAAAGAGTAGCTTTTGATGTTATTTTTCTTAAAATACCCAGACTCCAAAATAAAGAGATTCTTATTCGGAATAGTAAAAAACACTCAGTTGCTCTGTAACTATTGATGCCTTGCTTTCAGAATCCTACGGACCTCACAACATAGGGGCGTGGCTAGCGTTGGAACCAGCTGCTGAGATTATTGTTGCTCTCTCACAGTGGTGCTCAATCTTCCTCTTCAGGCCTGGTGTGCAACACCTGATTGGAAGAAGTCTGACAGGTCAAAGATTCCATTGATAACAGGTCTGACCCCATGTTACTTCTGACTGCTGACAGCTCAAAATGCCTAGAATGCAGGACCGGAAACAATAGCTATGCATCACTAACAGCTCCATTATTACCCTCATCCATCATCCCTAATCCCCAACAAAAAGTCAAGCAAATACTTTACTTCAGCTGAGATCCTAATGCTCAAAGAACCTTTAGCTCTCTACTGCTGGAATCGGTTATTTCTGATATCTCCAGCGCCACACAATACACACCAGCGACAGTGAAGCACTGTCCATTTGTATAATACCATAATATAACTTGTCATACCAGTGTCGATGGGCCTGCTAAGTAGCTGTGGTAGCTGTAGCCCAAAGGGTATGGAGCTTGCCTCAGATCCCTAGTGTTCTAGGATTTGTTCCTACCTATCATCATAATTCTTAGAGAGATAGCCCTGGGGTTGGATTAGTTGCACTAGCCCCTACTCAAAACGAATGTACTGTAATGACTGTAATGCATACCATCAATAATCTGTTTTGACTACCAGTTTGACTATAAAATCGATGTGGCTCCTCAGTACTAAACTGATTTGGTTGCAGAGTTTGTGCCTGCTCTTACACAACATTGTTTAAGTGTTCTCATCCGAGGGTTTAAGGCTGCTCCCTATCTTTTTAAAGATTTGTAAATCAAGGTGCAACAGGTGCTAGATTTCAGCTGATTTTAATCTGTTGAGGTGTTCAAAATTTCTGATACTGTGTAGCATAGTAATTGCCTATTTCTGATATCCCTAATGACGGGATGTCTAACTCAATTTTATCACGGGCCACATTGTAATTATATATATTTGATTTGCTAACATAAGCTAACATGTATTAAATTAAACTTACTTCCACCTCACTGAGATATCTTTCCTAAGGGTACAATGATAGGAATTTTAAGGGCTGTGTTATGGAGGAAGATTTTAATTAACGTGATATGGGAGGTTCAATCCTCAATTTATCTGGCTTCTGCAGCTTGCTACCCCTTTTCATAAAGATTTAAAGAGGAATACTTTTGCTTCATTAGGGAGGTCAGATAAAACTGCCCTGGGGCTGTGGGTTAAAAACCTCTGCCACTAATCCACGCTGCAGTACCTTCATTTAAAAATGTTGCTTGGTTCTTGATAGAAAACACAAGTACTGTCAACACGAGGCTAAAGGGTTAAGTTTGGAGGCATGTAAAATATTCTGGTTAATTTCTTGATTCCTGAAATCCCCATCAAACATGCTGTTTAATCAAAATTAAAAACTTCCATTGGTAAGACAAAGTACCTGGTTCCGTTTGAGCTCAGAAAGCGATTTAGAAGATGTTGCTGCTTTCCATTGTCATTTGGCTTGTAAGATCGGAGGCAGCTTCATTTCCTGAACAAGAAATGCTTTGTAATAAAGCTGCCAAGGGTAGACTGGACTGTGACTTCAAACCCATCTGCTGCATCGGACAGCATCAACAGTCTGCTCTCTAATCCTGTCCCCTGTGTTTTTATTGATGCTGTTCATCTTATTCTTGTTGTTTTTGTTATTTTGCTTAACCTTTTTATATGAAGTGAACCAGCCTGTGTTGATAATAATCTGTATAAGTGAGCCTGGCTATGGTAACAATGCTCATTCATTCAGTCCATATGTACTGTCTATTTGATTGGCCGTTGTACAGTATGTAAAATATGGCAGTGTGTGAAATTATAATTATGCCTACTGAGAGCAATTGAATAATGAGAAAGGCAAGCATCTCAAGCCTCCAACATTGTTTTCTATGGCTATCTATGTGAAGTAAGAAGCACACATACAAATATATAAATATGTTCCTTTGAATTACATTATTTGGTATGTTAGTCTGCATGGAGCATATACAAGCAATACAACTAAATGTTTAGGTGCAATGATGAAGATTGGAAACTGTACAAAAACTTTTTTTTTCCTACTGGATTTAAATATCTTGGATGCCAACATACTGTACAGCACTGACTCATTTTTATTTTTTGGTTTTTGGTTTCTTTCACATTTTCTAGTTTTTATGTTGGTGAGTAACTACAAACTACAACATTTGTAATTCCTGAAAAAAAAATACAAAAAATCCACATGTAGTAATGTTTCTGGGTACAGATTTGCACCATTCTTCATTAGTAACTTGTATTTAAGAGTTCCAGCGAGTTGGGCTGAAGGACCTGCTGAACAGACAGGTAATGACTCTCTCATTTTGCCGTGATATCTTTGGATCTGTAAAGCAGTGGTAGAAGCTGCTTAAGAATCCAGGAACAGCAGTAATCTATAGGCTTATAAATGGTACTTGAGTGACAGTTTCTGTGCACGCATCCTCAGGAGGCTTTATCTTAAAAGACGTTGTTTGGCAGGTCCCGGGAGTCCTGCGATTTTCAGTTTATTTAGCACCAGGGGAAATGTTTAGTTTTGTTGATGAAGATGCACGACTACTGTCTAGAACGGATTCACTTGAATCATGAAATTTCTAAACAAAAATGTAACTCATTTTTTCTTAAATATTGTTTTAAAAGTTTTAGCAATGCATTCTGTGACTATGTACATTTTGGTTTGCTCCAGACTGCTTTTATACAAACATTTTGAATATATTTGAAAAATGTCGGTTGAAAAAGCAAGCAATTTACTGCCAGCAAGGCATAGTAACTATTTAATCATGCTTAAAGTAGTTGATAAAAATTAATAAAATAAATAATTTGATTTGAATTCTGTTTTTTTCTGCAGCCTCAGGGTGAATTTTGTTTGTCTTTCTATTGCACACGGATTTCGGACAAAACAAAAATTGTGGAGTGGAGATAAATGTGTATGATGAGGAGGAAACAAAGAAAGATATCCAACCCTTGCACAACTTGCAAAAAGATCCCTTCACCAAACTGCTTCAAGTGTGACAGCAGGATACATTTATTTATTTAACATTATACAATTATAGATTGCTTGTTGCAATGTTAAGCAAGCAGTTCTCTGTTAATTCACTCTTTTGCCATACTCTCAATCTTGAAGAACTGCAGTATATTTCTGTCGTTTCTTTTATTATAAAAAGTCTGGTTCACCCATAGTTCAGATATATAGGTTAGATTATGTATTTTTCTGTTTTATTACAATATTAAAAGTTCCATATTAAAAATATACAATGCATTTTCCCATTGCACTTGAAGTTTTTGTATGTCATGGCTTGAGCCTGTCACTTTCAATAAAGTATTACAGTTCTTGCGTCAGCTGATTCCCATAATGGTTTCAGAGTTGAACTAATTGCATCAGGGGTAAACTAAAGGCGTAGCATATGAATAAACACTGAAAGGTGAAACTGTAATAAACCAATTAATATAGTCAGTTGTATTTCCTTTAAGTCAGTCACACATGTATTCGCTAAGTAACTGCTACGTACATACAATTAGAGACACTTAATGTAAGGTGTTACCGTTTGTTGCTACCTCCATCCTCCCCACCGCTACCTCTGCAATGGCATTGATAATCCCGTCAATAAGACCCCTGGGCCATGTCCTTCCATACTCTTCTCTCCATTCCTCCAGCCTAGTGGAGTTTTGTAAAATGAACTGGACTATTGCATTGAAAACAGGCATCTTATGACACCAACTCAGATTAACAGCTGGTAACCATTTCTAAAATCTTTATAGTGAGAAAAACCAAAACAAAACTGAATTCTAAATTACTTCTCTAATACCAGACTGGGTTTGAATTGTGGGCAGTATAGATGCAGGGTATCTTAAAGAATCCGCCGTCATATTACTAGCGCCAGTCTTGCCACATACAGGCTTTAAGCTGTTTTTTTAATTATATTATAATGAAGGTCAACACAATATCAATCTCATTTAGGTTTTTATCTTGGGCAGAATTCCAAAATGTTTTTTGTTCAATTCAAATTAAATCATGCTGATTAAAACATCACGCTGCTTGTAATTTAATAATAAAAAACACAGACACATATTTAAATGTGTGCGTTTGGTTAATTGCTTAGCTTCACATAATGATTTAATCTCCTGTTGCTTCTTAATATATATATATATATATATATATATATATATATATATATATATATATATATATATATATATATATATATATAATATGTGTAAGCACATATTATATTATTATATTGTCATAGGTAGAGACATATGTACAGCAGAGCAATGAATGGGACTGTATAGCACAATGTTTTCAATATATTATAATATTTTAAAATGTATTTCCAGGACAGTAATGTCTTTTTTTTGGTGCTACCATTAAATAGGTGAAACTAAGAATAATATAATCGCTAATGATTAGGATTTTGAGATTTAGGTATATTGCATTGTTCTACAAAATATATTCAACTGCACTATATATATATATATATATATATATATATATATATATATATATATATATATATATATATATATATTATGCTAAATTATACAGTTAAATATTAAACCGTTCTAGCCTTGAGCAACTTTGCAAATTAGAAATTTCTGTATTGATATAATCCAGTCATCTTTCGAATTGCCTGACAATGACAAAGGATGAATAAAGCAGTTTCTATTTTCACTTCTAGTGCTACTGTAGGTGTGTGCCTAGCAGCCTTCCTTGTTAATTTGCAGCAACCTAATAAAGAAGAGATGGAGAAAAAAAGCAGGTCAAGAACAAAGGATTTGAAACAGGCTCATGTAATGTTAAAACTGTTAAGGAAATATCTAACAGATTTGATTATTATATACAATACCAGCCTTTCCATAAACTCAATAATGCAGTGGAGGTACCAGGGACATTTGCAATATCATCCTATTTGTATGAGCCAGTAGAGCTCTCCTATTTACTACCGGATCATGTGATAACCTCTGCCCAATCATATGAATGCATATTGTTTCAAATAAACTTACACTGCAAAATGCGGCCCCTTTTTCACTGATAAGCCCCAATCTGAGTTGCGCAGCTTAAAGTAAAATAGAAGTGAGGAGGAGTTTTTTTCTGTCACCGTACTGAAAGCGTGTCCATTGACCTGCTGACAGTAGTAATCATTGATAATGTCCTACTGGACATGCTAGCAGGTAGGAGCCACTGAAATGGGATCATATTCCCTGATAACGTTCGATTGAATTGGGTTGATAAGAATTAGATTGGCCCTACTGTACGCACAAGCCGTGACTTGGGAAGGAATTCACAGGTCCTGGCATTTCATAATGAAATGAGTAGTTGATCATTTTGGCCCAGATGGTTTTTGATAAGCAGATGGGGAGGGGGTCAAAGTGGAGGAATAGGGACTCAGTTGAAGAGAAGCCGAGCAGAGCGTCAGTCTGAAGGCTTTGCTGAGTGGAATGATAACTACTATCCTGCTCTGCCTCAATATCTGTGGATCGTCAGAGCAATGTTGGAGGCTGTTTAAGATTCTAGGAACATAGCAGTAGTGCGTAGAGTTATAAAGGGGCAACAGTACAAGATTTCTCCAGGTCTGCCACTATGGGTGGTAGTTTTATATAAACTGTATAACTACTAAAGTTTGAGACATGTACATAGGCTGCAAAATCTGTAAGCTCATAATGCTGATGAGGATATTAGCAAAAGTGTTTTGAACTCAAGATTAAGCTCAGAATTTATGATTGAGTAAATGAAGGGTCAAGCTTTTTAGTTTATTAACCCTTAACTGTTTTATGAATTTGCTTACAAACCCTTTAACACATATTGCTCATTGAAACTGCAGTGACATCTTTAAAAGTGTATTTAATGTAACCCCATTTCAATAATACGATCAACATGGATGAACCTGATCTGATGTTTGCTGAATGGTTTTGGCTTGTGCCCCTTTAAATAGTACAAACCATTTTAAGTTAGGAACGACAGGTGATTGAATGCATAACAACTAGTGCATTTCTCACTAATCTTGATATCCCTGAATAAATAATGGTCCTATCTGCAAATGCATGCAAGCGATTTTAATGAGCAATCTGTACTACAATTATCTATTTACTAACAATGAAGAACGTCCGTGTGGGTAATTAGTTTGTTTTGTGCAATGGGGAATGCCAGGACTGGAACCACAGCGCAGAGGCATTTTGTTAGGTCAAAACAACTTGGGCAGACAAAATGTGATAGAAGACTAAAGGTAAAGCAATGAGTAAGGATCAGGATTATAGACAGAAACAATTTTAGTAATGCATTAGTCATCGTGACAGCTGGGGACGTTGTGGGGGTGTGCAGCAATTGCTGGGTCCAAGATTTGTTCTAATGTTTTCTTTTTTAAATAATCAAAATTAAATAGGGAGGCAGATTATGTGTGGTAGTGGTAGTGTTAAGGGAATCACAAAACATGTTAGCTGATGATGCAAATGACTTTGTATAAAATACAACATTAATGTTCAGTCTCTAAGCTAGCAGTACTATAGTTACGATCCTTACAGCACGCTCAGTATGTGTGGGGAATATCATTCCATTGTATTATGTTCTTTAATACTGACAGAACACAAGCAATTATGAGTTTATTGCCTTCACATGATGGAATCTGGTAATACTTACTGTTATCATAGTTCCGTCATCATTTTGACATCTGTTGACATTTTTATTACAAATGCCTTATGTAAAATGATGTAATTCCAAGACCATTAACTAAGGTGTCAACACAATTGAGAGCCAAAAACCATCAACAGCTATCATGTATACTTGCTCTTATTGTATGACTCTTGCTCTTATTGTATGACTTGTATTGTAACACTTGAATGTATTTGTATTTGCTTGCGATTGTAAGTCGCCCTGGATAAGGGCGTCTGCTAAGAAATAAATAATAATAATAATAATAATACTGTAACTTAGTATTTTTTCTGTTATTTACCAGTCCAGCAGACAGATAGGGACCAAAATATTGGGAAGCCGCCACAAAAAACATTAAACAGAATACATTTGACCAAATAACTGTTTTTTTTTTTCCTTTATGGTTTTGTTCCTTTTAAACAGACACACTGCAGGGGCGGCAGTGTGGAGTAGTGGTTAGGGCTCTGGACTCTTGACTGGAGGGTTGTGGGTTCAATCCCCAGTGGGGGACACTGCTGTTGTACCCTTGAGCAAGGTACTTTACCTAGATTGCTCCAGTAAAAACCCAACTGTATAAATGGGTAATTGTATGTAAAAAAAATGTGATATCTGTATAATGTGATATCTTGTAACAATTGTAAGTCGCCCTGGATAAGGACGTCTGCTAAGAAATAAATAATAATAACATCTACATGTTTTAGACATACGTATTATATGTACAGGTATGATCTCTTTTGTACACTTAACATTTCTTTTTTTTAATACAACTGTCTGTTTTTGAGGGGAATCTATTTCATAATACAATTATGGACCAAGAAGCGACAAATGGAGCTGTAACCTGAAATCCATTCATAATTTATGAGATAGTTACAAAGAATTAGAAACGCCTATAACCATGTAATAATTCAATTCACCAGATGGGGCTATTCCCAGCTGTATCACACTATGGACATTTCTGCGTATTTTATTAGGTTATTAAATTATTAGAGTATTTAAATTTACAGCAAATATTTCTCAACTTGACAACCCCAGCCTGGAGAAATACCTTTATGTTAGTCATGGTTGCTAAATTGTTGTCTTAGTCACAAGAAACCCAGTAATGGTGTACTTAATAGAGAGAGTTCAAATTCAGCATTCACGTCCGACAAAGCAGTCATTACTGCCTATGATGATTATCTACAGGTGACACTGTGGTGGATATAGATGCAATTATAAGTCGGACAAATGATATTGTGTAAAACAGAAGTTTTATAAAGTGGCATATTGACCACTCGACTCAGAACCTGATTGGCTGAGACTATCCGTGGGATCTGTAATGCCGTAGGTCCCAAGTTTCATGAACTGGAATGCTGGAGGAGCCTTAATTCATTTGCAACTAGAATTAAGGGCCCATCGATGAATTGGATGGGTCCTTATTATTATTATTATTATTATTATTATTTAATTCTTAGCAGACGCCCTTATCCAGGGCGACTCACAATTGTTACAAGATATCACATGATTTTTACATACAATTACCCATTTATGCAGTTGGGTTTTTACTGGAGCAATCTAGGTAAAGTACCTTGCTCAAGGGTACAGCAGCAATGTCCCCTACCAGGGATTGAAACCATGACCCTCCGGTCAAGAGTCCAAAGCCCTAACCACTACTCCACATTGCCGCCTTAATTCAAGTTGCAATTCTTATCAACTCAATTCATATGCTGATAATGACAAACTTCCATTTTTCACATCACCTAAAGAGTGATCTTACAAAGAAGATTTCTTGCCGGTTGTATAATGAGTGTCGCAGGTCTGCGTGTTTTAATGTCAATTTGCGGGTCTGAAATGGTGGCCACTTGGGTGGTCTGTAATGATTCATTTTTTAAACCAGAGTAAACACACTTTGCATAACCTTCATTGACCCTACAGTATAAGATACCAAACCTATGAATTACATAATATATTTTGATATATTGCCAAGTCTAATTTCTGTCCTTCAGAGATATAATAGAACAAAATACACATGCATTTAATTATTTGGCTGTTGACAAAACTGTCTAAAAAAAAACAGAAACTATCATTGCATTTTGTGCAACTGTTCATACAACAGGCAAGATGACAAGAAGTAAAAAGCCCCATGCTGGGTAAATGTCATGGACTGATGAGGCTGTCATTTCACTGTAGTGCCGTTCTTTCCTCTGGAGCAGGCCTGTCACTACACCTAGCTGATAGTGTAGGATATCATTATGATAAGGACTAAATTAAAGCTTATCACACCTGCCTGTAAATTACACTTCTATATGGAATTCAGCTATTCTGTACCTGTGAGGTTGCATTGTCTGAGATGGCTTTGACTCTGGAATTACACTTGCATGCCTACCATTGTGTAAAAATGGTTGCTAGGTACATTTGAATAAAAAATGGGAGGGGGTGGGAGGGTGGACATTTAACAAATGCATTGGTGATGTCATTTTAACCTCTGTGTGTGTAGGGTGCTCTCTTATTTATAAGAGTCATCACTTTGCTCAGTTTGAGCAGCCAGAACCACTCAGCTTCGCTTCGCTTTCCTCTCTCCCAGACGGCACAATATGACAACTCTTATAAAATAAGAGACACCTTACTCACAATGTATTTACTTACATTCCAGTATAGTGTTTGTAGCTGAATCACATGCACACACGCACACACACACACACACACACACGCACACACACACACGCACGCACACACACGTGCACACACACACACACACACACACACACACACACACACACACACACGTACAAACACACACACACACACACACATTCACACTCATGCACACATACTCATACCCAATGATTGTCATCTCAGTAGCAGATGGAGTATTCCTGAAGCTCAGCAGAGCGCCAGAAGGTAACCGCATTGACTTCTCTGTAATGCTGCTTCAACAGGACTCCAACAGAGTGGTAAGACAAAGTAATTATAACACAAAGTCACAATGGACGGGCTGCTTAACCTTTCGTCTTTCCTTGGATTTCAATGCGGCTCCTTTTTTCTTCCCTTCTATAAAATTCTGTTGGCTGCTTCACTGGATTGTGTTCAAACCAGCAGGCTCCTCTGATAATTCTAGAGTCCTTCAGGTTCCCAACACTCCGGAATGACCCTTAATGAAGGCTCAAAGATGGAACACATTCCACTTAAAGAACATTAAAATGCTAAATTGAAAAGATGTCATGGGGAAATAGTTGGCATGCTGGACAAGCGGTGTATTATGCAGTGAAGGCCATGTACCAAGCTCTATTCAAACAGATTCCTGCAATGTTGTGCATGCAACATTTCTCAGCTCCTGAACAGTACACATTTTTTTATTCAAAAGCAAATGAAAAGGAACTATTTTAAACATATAACAATCTAAAAGTTTTGCTTGCAGCGACAGAAAAAGGACAGAAAGAAAAAGAAGCAGAAGTTGACAGGTTGCTTCAGCGTTAGTGTCTTCCTGTTGTCAACAGACAGCGCGAGCCTTAATGTTCCCATGTCGAGCAGCTATCACAATGTGACCATCTGTTCTGCCTTTTGCTAGCCGAAAAAGGTCTCCTTGTTTGTTTCCACGAATGCCTCGCTCTGTATTTATTGCACCAGCTTATTAATGCATGTATCACACCTATGGCCCTGTTTCTCCAGGCTTTTTGTTATTCATTTAGTCTGCACAGCTCATGCATGCTGTGCTGCATTTGAAGAGTAATATTAATACCAGTTTGAAAGCATGCACACTTACTTGGACATTTATCCCAAAGGCTGTGTGTTGTATACCTGGCGCCATTTCATTTTAGTTCCTATTAAAAAATAGAATTAGATAAAACACCATGAATCCAACAAAATGATTGAATTCATATCAAAAGTCACAGGGATTAAATGTCAATTTGATATACACTCACCAGCTTTTTTGTGTTAGCGGCTGGTCTGCCCATAATTATGCTGTGTTGTTCATGATTTCATGTGGTTAATATGAATACGTGTGGAATGAACCATTAGTTAATGCTTTCTATTAATCAATGCTTTCTTCGTAGAAATGAAACTGGAATTCCTAAGCAGTTACTGTGTTAATACATTGTTATGCGCATAACTCAAATCAAATAAATACAGATATCCTTCAACCTAACCCTTATAAATGTGTATTATGGTAAAAGGAAAGCAAAGTGTAATAAAGCTTAGTGAGAGAAAGGCAAAACATAGGTAAGCATTGTAAAGAATAGTGTGGTATGGTAAAGCATATTAATAAACATGGCAAACCAGGGTCAACTTTGGCAAATGCAATGTATAGCCAAAGATTAATTCCATGCAAAAACACTGTGGTAAGCTTCTATAAGGGAATACACCCAATACACAGATATATGTATAAGGAAAGACAGAAAGACAGACACGATCAGGTAATTAAGGTCTACAGAACGCTATCACAAATTACAAGAAACTTTGGCAGTTCAATAAATATACAGATAAATATAGTCATTATAATAAAAAAAGAACCAATTACTGGAAAGGTTCTTCCCTTTCAATGCGTAGGGGAATACAAAGGCAAGTCCACTTGACAGATGACAGAAAATTGAAGTGACGTTTCAATAAAACATTTGATTTCTCATTGTCACCTCATGGTTCGGTGGCAGTGTTTTAATAAGATACCTCATGGCATCTGTCAAAAGTAGAGAAATATAAGAAACTCATCTATGGAGATCCATCTGGGTCTCAATGCTGAGTCTGGTCTCCTTACAGCATAATTATGATCAGAAAACACTCATTCAGACTTTGTAACGGCTGATTAAAACCACAGTGGTCACACAGTAATAGAAAGATGTCTTGAAACTGCAATGGGGGTTGTGAGAAAAGGAAGAGAGACGAAATCTATAGCCAGCTTATTTTCTGACTTTGATGGAAAGCCAGCCTGACATTTCTGAAGCTTTAAGAGCAGCCCGGAGTGGTAACTCTGATTAATCAAAAGTACATTTTCTCTGGGATTTGTGTCTCGTTATGGCTCTCATTTACCCTTTAGAACGCAGTCCTGACTGCTAACAGACGCATGAAATCATTTGGGCTCTACTTGATCACTTTTAATTAAATCTAATTAAATCTGGCAGGGTCCTTTTAATGAAATTTCGTGTCGATTTTATTAATGGTTCAGCTGTAGTATTTTTTTTTTCACAGCCTAATTTAAGTTTTTTTTTCTTCCTCCTTGAAACAGAAGTTATATTAGAAAAGTAACCGATTAAGGAACACAGTTAATCCAATTTCAGAAGAACCAGAGTTGCTCGTTATTAAAATGGATACCTGTGGGTTGTATCTGAACAAATGTCAGGACGAGCAATTTGTTTTTAATTCATAAGAAACTCTGGATTCTAGAGAAGCCTGTGTTTTGTTCTTATATATATATATATAGCAAGGTGATTGATCCTTTGAACACTGAACATTTTAGAATACTTCAGAATAAATTTATTGTAATAGGTCAAAAGTGATAGAAATGAAGGCGGTGGGACTGGCAGAGTTTAAAGGCCACTGCATCACATGATTTATTTGGAAGCTAGGGGCACTATAAAGGGCTGGCAACTAGGATTCTACAGGCTCAGAGATAGCCAGCTTTGTGTACAAGTAATCACCCCCCTGCCCTCTAGTTGCTGCATATTAGCTTACTGTATGTCTGAACGTTTTACAGTTTTTAAACACCATCTTATACTTGAGACCAATATACTTTTCAAAAAGCTGAACTGTTTTTAATTCACGTTACTTACATTTTCCTTCTTTCTTTCTCTTTTAGGTAAGTCTTGTATTCTGTGGTTTTGGTGTATGGCTGGATGTTGTGCTCATAAGTAAGTAAAGAGATTTTCTGAACAATAAAAATATCAAGCACGATTACACAGAACATTCTGACTATGGCTGTCACTGCAGAATGTTACTTCTAAGTATAAAGCTGGAACTCAGGCAGACTGGGTAATGGCAGAGCGTGACAATAGCAATGCAATGGTTCTGAGCAGAGTGGCAGTGGTAGGTCAGGAGCAGCTACATTGGCATGAGCAATTCGAATGAGAAATCACATTGGTGATTTCTGATTGGTGTTGCCATGGCATGTAATGAAGTGGTCTGATGAATGATAATGGCTCTGTTTCATTTTCTTCAGGGTAATGCATTGGTTTTTGTAAAGAAAAAAAAAAGAATATTATAAAGATATTTCATTGTAAGGGTCATTTTAATGTTCACAATTTTTCCTTATTTTTTTCCTTATTCATACAGCCCTATAACCTGGAAGCTTCCAAAGCTGTGTGGCATATGCCTGTGTAATGTATTTTAAAAAGTAAAAATAACAAGTGGCATCCTACATTTTTACTATTTCGAAAACGAGAACACAGTGGCATATTAGTTCTCCATAATTCTGTTATTCTGCATTGTTGTTATTGTCACTGGCACTGAAAGCTGTTGTCTTTTGACTCATAGATAATGAACAGGAAGAAATTGAATGTCCCGCTAACAAACAACTATTGGTAGCACTTTACATTAAGTGTCTCTAATTACTGTGTATTTACATAGTAGTTACTTAGTAAATACATGTGTACTTACAGATAATTACAATGTTATTATGTGTTAGGGTGAGGGGGGTTAGGTTTAGAGTTAGGATTTATGATATACACATTAAGTACATTGTAACTATATATAATAACACTGTAATTATGTGTAACAACTATGTAACTACACAGTACTTAGAGTAATGAAGTGTTACCCAACTATTTATTATTGTTTAAAACAAATTGGACTTTGTATGGAACCCGTATCGTTTGCCTGTGTAGCTAAATTGTCTGTATCGAACTGGATCATTTAAAATAACTGTCATTCTAGTTCAGTGAATTGGAACTGGAAAATTGTTGTTGTAAGATGCTTTGCATATAGACTGTCACCCTAGTATCCTTACTAGGCATTCACCCCTGCACCTGACATTTTAATTATGATACAGTAAATGAAGTCTCTCTGACTAGAGATTATAGAAACCAATAGGAGTCTGATGACATTCTATTAAGCGTTTCTCAATCTACACCAAATACAGGAAGCTTCCCACTAAATAATTGTACAGTACTTCATAAATTGGATGCTACTGGTATTCATTTAGATCAGAAGAAAGTTCTTGTATGTTTCGTCCATATATTACAGAACGAACACACACACACACACACACACACACACACACACACACACACACACACACACACACACACACACACACATATACATATATATATATATTTCTTGCCACTAACATTTCAACATTCCATTTCAATTTCTCTACTGGAAAGTTTGAAAATGAAGTGCTTCTAATGGGGAAATAGCTCATTCACATTTGTTGAAAATATCATGTCATTAATAACAGGAGCAGTGTTGCCCCTTTTTCGAGACGGAAAAGGGTAACATTAATGGACTCCTGAATTACTGATTCTGCTGAAAAGCAAATCAGTGTAGAGAGATGTATTACATGTTTTATATTGCCTAACTACCTATCTCTCTATCCTGAAATCTGTAATAATGTAGACCAATGTTCTTTATTCCTTACAATAAAAAAAAGATGTTTCTACCATTGTTTCGCGATTAGAAATACGAATTTAAGATCCTCTTAATTGGACATATTCAATTCAATAGAACTTGAAGAGATGCTTAACTCACTTTGTACTTTCTCATAACTCCTAAAGATGAACGCTTAACATGCAGAATATTATATCATTTGAAGAGATTTAATTAGTGTAACTATCTGGCAATAAGGAAAGATTGCTTTTGCTATAGCACCCTTCTATCACAGCACTAATCAATCCTACAGAGCAAGGGCAAATCTAATAATTTGGCATAACTCCAAGCCCATCTTTGCAGAAGTCAGTGTTTAATTTTTAGTTTTCTGGCCCTCAAAATAACAGTAAAGCATACTTAGAAGATCAAATGAAAACATTTGAATATAATAAAGGATAATTATAAAGTTATAGAACTACCAAAATGTGATTCATACATTTCAAAAAGTGACATGTTCTTTGCTAAACGCTGCATGTAATTGTACCAAGATAGTATTTATTTGAACCGCACATTCAGGGATTGTATTTTCTATGCAAACATCAATGGGACCTCTTCAAATAAACTAAAGTGTATTCTAACTTTTAAACAATTCTACACAAGTTTTAACACAATGTTTCCAGTTTGTATACTCTTCACTACTGTGTGATTTTTTTTTTGCAGCAGTGGAACCCACTTATACTCCAGTGTATGAATTTCAGATTGCTTACAGGGACACAGAACAGCTGACCTGCTGATAATATGTAAATTGATTTGTTTCTCGAGAAGCTGTATTTACATAGAGCAATGGGTTCATACAGTTCTAATTAAAAGCCTAATAGGAAACGGGGTTGCTCAGGCAATTAGCACGTCTGGAGTAGAATACGGACAGCAAGGAGCATGTGGGGAGTCGGTTTTCAAGATGGTAGTAGGTATCCAGTACTAATGGTGTGCAGAAAATGGTGGCTCTTCAGAAAAAAGTTAGTGGCCATGGTGAACCACCATCTTGGATACATTCTTAATTCTTCTGTGAAGTGCACCTCTAGTTCTTTTAAAAGCTTTATGGTAACAACTTCTGTGCAATATTTTTCTACTTTTTTTCTGCTCTTTAGAACAAATGTTTTACAGGAACCTGTAGTAGAGCATTGCCTGACATTACTGAGTTCTACTAAACAAAGTGAAAACACTTTACACTAGACTTTGTTATGGACAAGTTACCCATGCCTTGTAATCCGTTGAGGCTTTATTTTTGTAACTATTGCAGATCTAAAACAGATGAAACATTTTGTCTTGTGGCTTTCGTGGTCTGCTCGCTCCAGCTCTATCAGATAAATGCAACAAGCGTACAGTAGTTCGCTCTGTAATGTTCTTTGCACAGTGGTTGGCATTTGCATTAGGAAAGAAAAGCATTTACTGGACCAAAAACAACCACTGTGCTCATCATGGTAAATGTAACATTTCTTTGCTTCCAGTTCTCAGATGTACATGAATTCACTTAACAACAAAAAGCCCCCAAGTCTCTGTTAAAAAAACAACTACAAAATACTGTAGGGGTGAGTAAAGCTGCCTTTTTATGTACAGTATCTGGGGATGCAGTTGCGTATTTGTATGTCTTGGGTTGCTAAGCCATACCAGTATATACTGTAGTATGCACAGTACATTGAATATATGTTTCATACATACATTGTAACATTATGTTTCGTGTAAAAGGGACCTTGCATACATTTGCTTTCAAATATGTTTTTAAAGAATACATTTTCTGCATATTATAATGCATTTTACATAACAGCCTATTGTTTTCCAAACATCAAGATGGGTACAGTCAGATAAAAGAGCAGTTGAAATGATGTAAACAGCTGTTGTGATTTGGGTACACTTCAGCTGCATTCATTTTCAACCATTTGGAGTTTCTCCTTTGTAAAAGGCAAGCAGATTTGTCTATTGGTTTTGCTAATTGATTTTCCTGTACCTGCAGTTCAGGATGGGATCCCTGTAGACAGAGACAGCAGAGCAGCTTGGCTTCTTTCCAGAATGCCGTTTTCTCCCCGAGGACGCAGCTCTGGATGTTAGTAGAATCTAGCGCTGCTTTCTAAAGGCACGATGCAGGACTTCACACAGTGTGGCAGCACTCTCCATATCCATTACCTCACAAAGATTCTGCAAGTTCATTTCTTACACAGCAGAAAATCTGCATGAAATTGGAAAGCATTGGGTGACTTGCACTTTCTTTCATTAGCGTTCACTGAAAATAAAAAGAAGGGTTTTGCCCTGGTAGCTGGGATAGGTCCAGGGTGGCCCCAGCTGAAAGTAATTGCGACAAGGCGACAGTGTTTAGGATCTCAAGGGAAATTAGTTCAGGAAATTGGGCAGAACATTTGAATAAGAAAGAAAAAAAAACTAAGAAGTTAAAACGATTTTAACATACAATACCCTATACTGGGACAGAAAAGTCCACCCAGAGTTTAATTAATTTTGGGTAAACTATTGTTTTTATTATTTTTCTTAATTAAAGTGATTTTAGTTTCCATATATTTTCCTTCAAATCATTAGAGTTCAGAATGGATGGATAATGAGGGAACAGACAGTATAGGATGTACTGTATAAAGCAATCAGCCCCAATACAATTGAGGCACAAGTGAGATAATTTGCCTATTGAAGCCTATTGATATATATTTATTTAAAAAGTGGCAATAAAATGGCATGTAATAACTTTGAAAACAATATAGCGACAGTCATTATGCTCACAGTAGTGTACTGTATATGCCTTTAAAATTACCAAGGGGTGTAAATGAAAAGGAATACAATTAGGCAAGCTGCTATTGCAACATGCTAGGCATACGGCATGTCTTTTCTTCTGTGCTACTTTTTAAATGAGTTACTTTGAAAATCACCCTTCCTGCAGAGCTGTGCACATTGCCTCCAGGGAGCTGCACTTATTTCCAATCCCATGGTATCAGGGAGGGCTCTGCAGTTATCTTTACAAACAGTTGTTGTTTCCTCTTCTCAGAACCATGTGGTGTGAATTAATAAATAAAACGTGAATGCTGGCAAAAAAAGAAGGACAAGGTTATAGCGTCCAAACCTAAACTGAAATACCCAAGCCTCACAGAAGACTCAATTCATACAGTTCTCCCAAATTTGACTCAGTTAGGACTTTTATATAGCAAGCCAAGAATAGGCCAATAATGTTTCTTGAAGGCCTGCTCAACAGAATTCATTGATTCGTGCAGGAGACAGAGTGGTTAATCTGACTTTACCCTTGTCAATGGGTATTATGAAGTAGCAAAGACTTTACTAGTACATCATTTCATTCTCCCTTTGGGCTTGTAAACTAAAGACCATGCTGTACACATCGAAGGGCAAGGTTATTGCTATGTATTCATTAAGGGACGTAAGTGACTGTGTTATACTCATGTTGCTGCATTAATACAGTGCTTGAGGGATTCTAATCTAAAGCAGCTTACCAAGGCGTTGACCTTCTTCGGGTTGAGTTGTATACAGTGCTTTGTCGCCCTGCAAGAGAGTAGCAACAGAAGCAAATTGATTGTGCACAGTCCACACTGCTCACTTTTAGTATTGATTCAACTGGGATCCAAGCAAGATTAATTTTAACACATGTCTGTAGATGTACTTGTATTGTGTTACTGAAAACTCTTCCATTTTGAACTATTACACCGCTATTATCCTTATAGCAGCCTTTAAAAAACACATCAAACAATAAAACAAACATCAACTTAAATGTTATGCTGTGTTAGTCCCAACGACCCAATAGTTAGCAGTCCTGAGCTCTATTAGTTTGTAATGCGCCTTGAGATTGAAATCGGTTTATGGTGATTGGTAACAACCAGGCCCTTCTAGAAAGATATTGGGCACCTACTTTGGGGGGAAAAACGTCAGCTTTCTTCTAAGGTATGTGAGGACTGCGGCCACACACACATTAAATCAAACGAAATCGCTGCAGTGCACCCAACAAACGCCTCGTTCGAACACGAGCAGAATGCCATTCATCTTTAATCGCTATTTGTCAAACAGACGTAATGATGTGCCACATAGTTCTGGCAGCGGCATGGAGGAAGGAGCTATTGAATGGTATATATTGTAATATCTGAAGCTCTTTTAGAAACAAGGACACCGTCGATATAACTTTTAATGAGACGGTCTAGTTCAGACAGGGCTTGGATTAAAGAGCCAGCGGGGCTTGGTGTCACTATGACTGTGAGCCTTCATTCTGCAGAGTCTTGCATTGCATAGTGTGCTTTTATGGGGACTGTGCAGCCATCAAAACATTTACAAGTACTCTTTATATTGACTCGGTACCAATTACAGCAGGAATACTTAGATTTATGTAGATAATTCCCACAGTGCAAGTGATAAGTGCCAGCTGGCTGGTATTGCATGTCATTTTTCCAAACCTTTATACCGCAACGTCTTGGTTCTTTTGAGTGGCGAAGGCAGTCCCACATATTTATTTCCAACAACACCGTAATGATCCTTATTTCAGAATCATTCATTCATTCAAAGCCCAATAGATATTGTTTGTTGCTGAAATTCAAAATTCAGTATTCACCATTCATTTCAGGGGGTTCAAGAAAAATGACTTTTGATAATAACTTTTAAGAATTCAAAAACAATAAATCCATCACATAATTAATGATGTCAATTGCACTGAATATTGTGTAGAGCATTATAATTTGAACATTAAAATAATTAAAATAATATACTTTATATATATGATATTTTAATAAAGGGGTACAGGATACGTAATTGTGATGTAATTACACCATTTTTCCACCAGAAGTTAATATGCAAGTTAATATTGGGGATCATGAAATTGTGAGTATTATATATATCAGCTGATCTTTTAAAACGTCCAAACCCCTGTATAGACCCGGGCTTCTGTTTTAAAAGACTTTTAGACTATGGATGATTCTGTTACTTTGGCATTAACAACAGGCAGCAGGGTGTCCCATTGAGGGTAGGAACTTTACAGTGTGGGATTTATATTGTTCTGATTTCATAAGTCTTTTTATTCCTTTGTACTGTAGGATCTCCTACCTTCCTAAAAGGGTCTATAGCTTTGCCTCGGTCTTATAAGCGCATTGACCTTACTTTAAATTCATCTAAAAAGAATGCTTCTCCATGCCGACCTGCAGTGCTGAGTAAGCTCCCTTAGTGTTTCATTAGCATTTAACAATCAGCCCTATACTGCCAGCAAACGAACAGATCGCATGACAAGGTCACCAAGGTTTCCCCCCCGTTATCTCCTTATTCAATTAGGTCATTTTTCTTTTCTTTATTTGTTTGAAAAAGTTGTGCTGGAATTAAATACGCATCTGTGAACCAATCTGAATTTTGCTCCCCTCTCGAAGCATGATGAGAGGGCTGTCTCATCAGATCAGAATCAGGGGTGGCTGTTATTTCTATTTTGCTGTTATTTAAGTGTACTGGCTTAAAAAAAACCCTATTAACTGCAAACAGCAGATTCTTAATATCTTGAAGTTTCTTTTTTGCCTTGAGATCCAATACCATGGGTCATTACCTAACATGGGTATTTCGCTCTGTGATATACTTTATTGCAATTTGATTTATGTGTATTAGTTTTTGGGATATAGCTCGTTTTATAAATTATGCTTTCACTAAGGGGTACTAAAATAGTTTTGGAAAAGGCATGATAACATAGACTGGGGTCTATTTTAACAATCTAAACAGTGGCTGATCTAAATACTGCCGCTCTTTAATGCTATATTATTCCTGATACCGGTAGATTTATAAACCCACTTGTTATCATAAACGCAAATAATGAAATACTGAAGTCCTCAGAAAACAAAACTATATTTATTCAAGTAAAACATTCCGGTAACACTTTGCACAAAGTGTCTCTAACGACTGTGTATTTACATAGTAGATACTTAGTAAATACATGTGTACTTGCACATAATTACAATGTTATAATGCATAGTTACTTAATGTGTAAATCTTTTGCACAATATAACCGTAACCCTTTTCTGATGCAGTTGCGTACATATCATTAAGTACTTTCTAACTATGTATAATAACATTTTAATTATGTATTTTAATGATGTATTTGTACTGTATTTGCCAAAGGAACATACCTGTCCACGCTTTGTATGGGTTTGCGTCACAAGTTTAATTATGGCACTAAGTCACAATTCTACTTGCAAGGCACTACTGGTGTAAAATACGACAGTTAGAGTTGGTTTTCTTTGTGTGTTGGGTGTAAAGATAAATCATTCAAAGCTTTTGAATTTGTTCCTTCAGAATTATGGAAATAATCCATGTTAACTAGAGAATATTACACAGTCCTCACAGAGTTGTTTTCAGTTATCTTGATCTTGATTTGACTAATGTGAAGTCTTTCTGTCAGCAGCTAGCTACTGTTTAACTGGGATTAGGAGCCTGCTTATAAAGCAGTCATCTATACTCTGTGCTGTGAAAAGAAGAAATGGGTAGTTTAACGAGGGATGAAATACTTTATGAGGGATGAAACGCTTTCTATTATGTCTTTCACAGTAAAAGGGAGGCTTTTGTTTAAAAAAATATATATGTTAATGGACTGGACTGCTTGGATTCCTATAAAATAAAAAAGCTGTGTTTTTCTAGCCAGAAAAAATAAATAAAGATAGGAGCCCTGCTGTAAACTCTTGATTACAACCATAACACTTGTGATGAGCAATTCTAGTCATGCCTACAGCATGCTTCAAACCCAAGACAGTAACTAATGAATTAATAATTAGTTTTAGGCTCTTGAAGGTATGCATATCGCTTGTGTCCATTGTTCTGTAGTTTGCTGAGTTATCCAGACTTCCAAACTCTGATCAAACCAAACAGCTGTTTATAGCAATTGAATTCCAGAATTTAATGAGGCCAATATTAAATCTCAACAGGGTCATCATCATACCTAAATTAGGTGTTCTGAAGGATTTTTATTTTCAAGATGCAACGCATTTTTTATGGCGTGACCCATCCAAATTGTGTAAATGTGTCTCTTAGCTGAACGCACCATTCAGAATATAGTGAGAAGTAAGGATGTGGAGGTAATAGAATCAGACTGAATTATTCATTAATATGTAAATAAGAATAGATTGAAGTCATCAAGTCTTGGCAGGAACATTCGGGTTGGCACGCAGAGACTCTTGCTACAATGTTGAGCTATCTTTAACATTTTCCGATAAAAAAAAACATTTATGCTGGTTTGTTTTACTGGAAATGATTTTGAAGGGATACAAAATAATGTGCTGATGATGAAGTGCAATATATCAGTCTGTTCACTCTGCTGCATGCACATAATGAAATACAAACCAGCATGTCTATGACGTCTCCCACTATGGGTGTACATAAACCATAGAGCTAGCAGTAGATCTCTATATAGCTTTATACATACACAATAATCAGTAAGTCATATTGTAAAATATATAACACACACACATACACACACATGTACACACACACACACACACACACACACACATATACTGTAAATATGAAAAAAGTTTTTTTTTAAATGTACACAAAAAGTTTAAAAGATCTTCAGCTGTTTAAAAAGAAAAGTAAACACAGTGCAGTAAACTTGTTGTTATTCAAGAATTGTAATTATACAAAAAATTCTGTGGATGATGTCAAGATTATTAGAATAGAATGTTCATTCCCAGAGGTTCCAAAGTTCCGAGTTTGAAGATAAACTCTCGTTCCTATTGTTTCTGTGCAACATTTGTTCCATAGCAGTGATTGATCACACAGACTGTGTTGTCTTCAGCAGTGTGATCATCACTGTGTGTATATATATATATATATATATATATATATATATATATATATATATATATATATATATATATATATAGTAGAATATACCGATCATTGTCACTATGTTTATATTTAGCCTATAGTAACATATGATATATTGTTTCATATAAATATAGTTTCAGTATTAAATCCACAATATATTGCAATATATGAACCAATATATTGGGTAGAAGGGGAAGTTTGAAATGAAGTTCAGAAAGGAGACATCTACAAAGACTCAATGATTTTATTAAATGCTTAACATTTGGCCCTGCATCCCACCTTGATGAAAAGACGAATGACTGAAAAACAAATGAATAGAGCATGAGGGTGGGATGCCAGCGACAGTGAAAGTCACCTCCCACCAGAGGAGAGCTGCTGCAAGGTGGTGTCAGAAAAAAAAAAAAAGACCCTCGCTTTTCAATGTGAAGATTTAACTGTTTACAAAAGAGGTGCCCTCTCACACAATGTACAGTTTACAAGCACACAGTTCATTTCCCCTCAAGATTCAAGGACCTGCTGAATTCGGTTAACAACCTAAAACCCTGGAGACATAACCTGCCTGGCTGCTGAATTTGCTGAGAGAAGATTTTCCAAATTTCTATATTGGTTACTAATTCATAGAGGATGTTAGTATGATTTTCCCAAGGACAACTGAAAGCTCAGATAAGCCATGTTATCTGTCTGAAGCCAGAAACTTCAGATTTAAACCGTATTTATAGAAATTAAGAAAATACATACATCGATTATTTTTAAGAGAACAAACATTTAACTGTAAAACCATAATACCCTCAATAGAGCAGAAATGAAATATCAGTAAGCTTTTCTGCATTTGAACAGCCTGGTCACATTTTAATTTAATTAATTTCAATGAAGTTTTAAAACATGTTTAATTTAGAGTACCGTTATTCATATTGCATTGACCCAAAACATATTATTGTGTGCTTTTAAAGTTGCTTAACTCCAAATACTATACAGAGTACTAAACTGGCCTTTATTCACAACGTTTTTAGTTATTTAAGTTTTTTCATGGTTTTCCTTATACACATATATACACACACACACACACACACATAGACACGCACACACACATATACATACACACACACACACACACACACACACACACACACACCTCTATATACATTCTAGACTTTATAACTAGCGCTCCACCCAGGTAGAATTCTTAGTTTGAAGTTATTATGAACGACTGAATGAATCTGGCAGCAAATTAAACTGTAGGGGATATGCTAAATACATTTCAGAATAAAACCGCACATTGTTATATAGTCAAATATGTTACAGTTTACTGCACGCAAAATCGGATGGGTTTTGACTCGCTTCATTAAAGAACATGCCCTTTTCTCCCGAGCAGAGAAATTGTCAATGTTTTGGCATACAAGGTGTTACATATGGTATATTTCTGTACCCTATAGAATTATATACCCTTGATGATTCCTGTTTCTGAACAGAATTTACATGTAATAAAATTAAAATGTGTTTTAAAAGAAAAATACAATTTTATAAGGTTACTTTTAATCAAGGGTTTCGTGTATTGAGCACCGCAGGAGGCTGAATGTACTGTTTTATTTTGCTACAGAATTAGTTTGGTCTTGTTTTCAATATTTGTTGCAAACTGCAGCAGAACTCAATGGCAGTGCTTGAGAACACAGCGGGACTCGGGCACAGGAATAAGTGCGCATCCACGTCCAGCTTTGAAAAACTGAATCTGCACAGGCATGGAATCATGCAGGGATACAGAATTCTATGGGGTACATACATCTATGTAACACCTGTCAGAACAATTTAATTTTGAGATACATGCCTCAGTTCGAATGTCAGTGAGTTTTTTCCAGTTTAGGCGCAAATCTGTATATGTAAAAAAAGAAATAAAAAGAAATAAAAAAAAAAAAACAACACATAACCATTTTGGGGCCCCCCCTTGAGTTCGGGCCCTAGGCACATGTCTAGTTTGCCTATGCGTTAATCCAGCCCTGATTATGGATATGTGTCCATTTTCTGCACAACTACAGAATCCATTAGAAAGTAATCAGACACTATTCTTACGAATTCCAGGGCACATTACTTTAAAGTGTTCCAGTTTCATAGAATTCAAAGACAGCATAACCCAATGCCACTTTAAAAAAAAACACTACAGCAATTTCTGAACAAAAGAACAACATCCTGAAAAGGATGGCATTAGAGCAGGAATATCAGTATTTTTTGCACATCTCACCTTTCAAGTTTCCAGATCTTGGTCGGTGATGTTGAACTGCAAATCTTCTCTTCCACAAGTCATGCATTACTGTGAGAGGGTGGTTATCGAAAAGGGAATCGCTCCTGTCATCTACATGGCTTAACAGCATCAATTACTATGCCATCCAGGAAGGGAGAGCTGTTAACACTGCCTGCATCACCAAGCATTGGAAGCACATGCTGCAGCTCAGCTAGATACAGTTAAGGAAGGAGAAAACCACAGCGAAATGCACAGACAAAACACTTTGCACATGCATGAGAGATAAAGTGTAAGTCCCTAACGTTATATATTGGACACGGCTATTCAAAACAGTCTCATTGGAGCTTCAAAAAGAGCCCATGGAGTCCTACCTGAACTTCAACATTTAATTTATTAATGTATTCATGTACGTTATTTAAATGTTGAATATTTGAAAAGATTCCTTCCCGGGGGCTTTTCCATTATCGTGAGTTAAACTTTAAATTTAAAATAGAATAAATGGACAGTTCAGAAGAATCTTGAGTCGTTCAGGCATGAAGGAGACCAACGCATAAAATCTCCTGTTGCCTTTATCCCATCTCTACAAGATAAGAACACTTGGTGAATAAAGTGCTGAACATCTTTTAGGGTTCAGTAGATTTAAGCCTGGAAAGAAACATTACAATATTCTACTATATCTGTTTCGTTTAAATGGGGAGCTGTGAGGATTTTCTCAGATTTGTATAAATTTATAAAGCCCTTAGCTTTTGAGATGGGAGTAGAAAGCTGTGTCTCTCATTGCCCTGGACTTTCTGCGGGGTTCTGTCTAAATGTCACTATGTTCACACTTAGCATCTCCCTGCTGCTCCAGCTGCTTTTCTCATTCTGCTGTTTTCGGAAGTGGCTCTGCTTTCAAAACCCACTGTTTGAGGACAGAGGCAGCTTTTAACAAGCTTCACGCTGCTCCCCAGGAGCATCTCTCTGGGGCTCCTGTTTCAATACCCTGCTGATACTAATCAAACCATCAAACTGGTGGTCTCAGATAACACTTTACATTAACTGCCTCTAATTACTGTGTCTTTACATGGTAGTTACCTAGTAAATACATGTGTACTTACACACAATTACAATGTTATTACGCATAGATACAATGTACTTAACGTGTAGATATTTTTGCATGATATATGTAAGTACACAATTATGTCAGAAAAAGGTTAGGGTTAGGGTTATATCATGCAAAAGATTTACACATTGAGTACACAGTAACTTTACCAGGTACCAGGTACCCCAAATTACCAGTTTTCCATGCATTATCTCAATATATATATATATATATATATATATATATATATATATATATATATATATATATATATATATATATATATAGCCTATGTCCAAATAGATAAATAACAAACATTTTTATCTCTCAATATTTATTATGAACTAGTGTTAGAATTGAACTACAAAAAGCACAGCATATGTCATATAAAAAAATGTATGTCCATCAAAAGGTTACAAAAGATGAATTATACTCCCATATGGAAGTTCAATACAACACACATCTCAGTAAGAATCACCCAGCTCTAAGGAGCCACCACACAATAGACTTTTAAAGACTCTACCAAGCATTTTAGAAATACAGTATTGGTCTCTGTTTTAATCTTTTTATCGTACCTGTTACTAAATGAGTTAAAAAAAACAAACCTCAGCCTGGATTCGTTTTGATCTGTCGCTGTATAAATCATTAAAATAGACCCTTTTTATTTTTTAACAAATTAAACACAATAAAAAAAGGAAAGAAAAGGGGTAGCTCGGGTCCAGATTTCTACTTGTGCGCCGGTGTCATTTAGAAGAATGGATTATGGGTTTCTTTCTTCTTAATTGACGCCCCCGTGGTTGGATTATCGCTTTCCAACAATGCTCTTCATATCTTGCCTGTGACCTTTTAGTCACAAAGGGATTATTATTCCACCGATGCATTTCCAGCAGGAGTACGAGGTTGAGATTGAGTGCGGAGCTGAATGCGAGACCTGAAGACCTTTGGGCTGAACACAGCCGGAGGTTTGATGAAGATGGTAAAGGAGCCGAGATTGAATTTGACAAGTGATATTTATGAGGAGCAGATTTCATTAAAATTGATGAGTGATCTAATGGTCTATGTTAAATGAGCATGAATAAAGACAACCAATTAAATTTCTCTCTGAAAAAAAGCAATATGATTAAAGTAAATCGAAAACAAAAAGCGAGGATTAAATAAAAACCAGCATGGACTGTCTGTGAATATTAAGGCTGAATCCTTTATTACAAATGTGAACACTGAAAACAAAAACTCAGTAAACAGTGATCATGATAAATTGATGTAATGGTAAAATATATGAAAATATGTTTTTTTAGCATGTACCCATTTTGGTAACACTTTATATTAAGGTGTTGCTTATTAATGTTTTATAAGTTAATTATAAATATATAATATATGCTTAATAACTATGTTATAGAGTGTTAATAAAACATTGCAGATGGATTATAACCGTGCAATAGCCATAGACAGAATTACAGTTTTATAAAGGGGGTAGTTTTTAGCCACCTTTTCTACTTTGGGATGTTTAAACGTAATTCTGTTTATGGATATCTCACGGTTATTGCTTTATTAACACTCTATAACATAGTTATTAAACATATATTATATATTTATAAAACATTAATAAGCAGCACCTTAATATACAGTGTTACCCATATTTGAATACATCTATATGTTTGTGTTACCTTGAAATGTTATTATCGCCATAGCAAAATCATGTGGAAAAAGACAGTCCCTTTTATTTTAGTTTGCTCCTTGATTTAGAACGAATCACTCATAACAGTGGCAGTGGCAGCAGGACTGTAGCTGTTTGCTATGTGTGTACCATGTTGTGCCACTGTATACCATCATAAGGGGTGAGAATAAGCATGGGGTTAATGATGAACTGACAATTACCTTATTGGAATCGGGTAACACTTTACATTGTGTATCGAATCAGTGTTTTAACATGGTAGTTATAGCAAATACATGTACTTATACATAATTACAATGTTATTATGCATAATTACAATGTACTTAATGTGTACATCTTTTTGTACGATATAACTATATCCCTAACCCTAACCTGTATCCCTATCCCTATCCCTAGACCTAACCTAAGTGCAAACACATTCAAACATGAAGTACTTTGTAACCATGCATGATAACATTGCAATTATGTGTAAGTACACATGTATCTGCTAAGTAACTACTATGTAAATACACAGTAATTAGAGACACTTAATGTAAAGTGTTACCTGGAATTGCTTAAACGTAGTTCAGTTCAGTGGAATTACATTAATTCCAGCAACTTGATGTATAGCATGTTGCCATTTTGCTTTTTTGTATGTTCCTTTCTACTCCCCTCTGTTCAGCATGTCCCAGTGAAGATTTCAGTCAAAGGGACTGCACTGACTTCAGTCATTTCAGCTGCCACCTAAACGGGGCTACTGCTGCTGTCATGAGCAAATCAATTTCCACACTGACATCCCATTTCTTCCCATGTTGTTAAAAGGCACTTTAGTCAGGACTGTTGAACTGTAAAGCAATATAAATGAGTGGATAGCTGAAGCAGACACTGCCAGGCAGAAAACTTGCATTCATGTTCTGGAAAGGGTTTGAGATATTAATGTGCTGTGTGGCTCACAGGAGCACATTCAATTAAAGCAAGATCTTTTTGGGATGAAGGTTCCAATGTTCCAATCATGTTTCATGCCAGAGGATGCTCCAGTCCTTATTACAGATACATCAGACAGCACGCTATTAAAGGTGAGGGTGAAATGTGCTTTGAGTATTCCTGTGGAATGGTGACAGTCCTTAACTACAGGTGATCTTTATATATATATATATATATATAAATGTGGTGGGTCATGTCCATCCCAGTTGGTGTTTCTGTGCATTAAAGCAAAGATCAGAAGAAGAAAAAAGCTTCATGAACCAAACGTTTTTAGCCTTAAACTGCAGTCAGTCATCATATTTTAAAGAACATGAACTAGAACCAGGAGGGGAATAAAACAACACTCTAAAATACCCCTCCCCCCTCTTTTTGTTCAACGTTGATTCATTTCTTAATTGTGTGTTACTCAAATAGCGCATTGCAAGTTAAGCTAGGTCAATCACAGATAAGTATGGGAAAGCGTGGTCATTATAAGGTATGTCACAGGCTGCTGTCTGGGCTCTTCTCCCAGGTAAACAGGTTGACAGATTGTAGTTGCAGCAGCCTGTAGGAGGTAGTACCAGACAGACTTTGGGGGAAAGGATTAGACATTGGAGGCATTCAGATCAGAGGTGTCCATAGTTGACCCTTCCACTCCTGGCCTTTACTCCAGCCCTGTTCTGTAGTATTTAATTGAACCAATTAACTCCATCCAGACCCTGAAGTCGTTCATTATATCATTTTACCCTGTTAAACCTGGAGTGGAACGGTCTTCCACAACCGCAATTGGACACCCCTAATTCGGATGAAGAACCAGATATACTCCAAGCATTTTGCAAATATTGATTTATTTTCAAGTGCTTGAAACAATGTCCCAAGTTCCATCATATGAATCATATTTACCCTTCTTTTGGTGCAGGATCATCATATAGCCACTAGAATAAAATATCTCTCTTTGAAACTGATGCATGACAACTCAACCGCTGCAAAAATATATATTGTATCTCCAATTCTCAGTTGAATTCTCTAGAAGATGCTATCAAAAAGATGTGGGTTAGAAGTTTAGGCTTGCAGAGCCAGCACCTCACAAAAGTCTCAGAATAAGAAAAAAAAAATCAATCAATTTGTAAAAAAATAAGCAATGATGGATCTAAATACCACAACCCTTGCATTGATCCTGCTGGTCATTTCAACAAGCATGGCATACATCACTTTGTGATAGTGAAGAATATGTCAGCTGAGGGCCACAATAAAGAAGGTCTAAAGTAGAGCCTGCATCTTTAATTACAGTAGAACTGCAATGAGGGAACACATCAGTTAGCTAACAGAGAACTACAGCAGGTAACCCAGTAGAGAACAATAGCTTGTTGAATTTATTGTATACATTGCTAACGACTGATGTACTTTGAGTTCCTACTGCATTTAATAGGATCAGTCAGCATCCATTAAAATTAAATAAACTCTTCCAAATAAGAACACATAAAAATAGATGGTCTTAAATGAGTCTCTGCCAATCCTAATAAAAGACTCAGTGTCAGTATTTTGAACTCTTCATCAAAGGAGACAGTGTATGTACAGAGAGCAGACAGTAATGTTTTTGATTGTGCATTTTAATGGTGGCCTAAAGTAATGCCACTATTTTAAATGCCAAGAGTTGCATCAATGTGTAACTGTATACGCGTTTGGACATTTGAAGACATTTTTATGCACCCAGACACTTTCTGACAGTCAGAGAGATGGAAATATGGGATTATTAAAGTGGCATTTGACCAGCAACAATTAAGTTATGTCTCTAAACATACAGGGCTGACTGCCACTCATTCACATGACAGTTTTATCACATACATTACAGCTCCACTGCACACTTTGTGAACTAGCGGATTTCAAACAACGCTGCCCCCTTTTGATTATCCTGTGCACTTGCAGGTGTTCAGCAGCCACACAAGCAGTGGCAGTGGGTTCCATAGATAAGAACATCTAGACAGTTTTCATTTTCTGCTCTTTACTGGGAAGGATTAATGTTCTCATAATACAAATTGATGTATACTTCTCATTACTGTGGCTTAATGGACATTTAAAAATGATCTGGATTCATATGCTCTATCGGCCACGGAAGGTTAAAACCTTAGACCATCTGATCCAATGACTATTTTGCCATCCAATATGATTCTGTCACAGTTAATTAGGAAGGTAATGCATAACACTGGTTATCTATACAGTAAAAGACTCTATATGGTTATGCGTATTCTTCCAGTGTTGTGCAGTCAATATAATCGAAAAGCACTTTATTAATATTCGCTACATTTGAAAGCTGAGAGAGCTGGAGCTTCATCCTTGGTAAAGTGTACCTCTTTATATTTCAATCATGTCGATCTTGTTTTTCTACAAGCTTTATACCTCTCCACAGCTGTTAACCCTTTTTTATATCTAGCCACACCTCGGATCAATGGAAAACATAATCACAGAAGGACGAGTTGGTTATTCCTTTCCTAACGAATCAATTATTCCCACACATGCTCCTGTTTATTCTGGGCTTGGGCATATAGATAGCAAACTGCTAGCAATGTATAATATATTAAACTGAGTCAGTAGGTGGTGCTGCAGCATGTTGTTGGCATGGATATAGGTGGTTGGTCTTCTGGGGCTTGTGAGAGGGGTTATAGCTGCTGTAAGCGTCCTTCCAGGTTTTTGGGATAATCAGCATTATCATGTGGATCTGCCAGCTGGATTCTGGGAGGGCTGACAGTGGGAGGACTCACAGTGGTACACAGCTCCTGGGGTTCCTGATTAATAGAGTGACAGTCATCAACTGAAGTCTAAACCCTCACCCCATAGAGAGTTATTGCCACCAAATTACCTAAATTGTGCACATTTTTCATCACACATATGCGCACAGCACTTACACTGTATGAAGTTCAGCGTCCCATTTGCACACTGCTGAGCATCTATACAGTATAGTCTACACAATAGGGACTACTGGTGTATCTGTCATTAGGTCTGGGTCACCCTGTACAATATATGCACATATTCGTGTATCTCATGTATCATTGTATCCTGCTGGTGTCGTCCTTAGAAAATCTGAACAAATGCATCAATGCAAGATTGTCAGAGAACGCTGTTGTCTGTTGTCTCTACGGTGCAGAACTGTCATCGGCAGTTTAAAAATGACCTTGAACAGAAAACATGAGCAGTAAATGAGAAAGCAGCAGCAGGCAGGCAGTGACTGTGCTGGTGAGCTATAAGGTGTGCTACAGAATAATGGGACAATGGCTTTCTTAGAACCTGGATCTCCGTATAATGATAATACTGTAGTTAAGACTGAATGAGTACAGAGGTTGTTTAAGCCACTTTGTAAACAGTATGTGTGATTTTAAGTCCTCTTAAGAGCTCTTGCTCATTTTATTTAAAAAAAAAAGCTTCACGTCTCTGTGCATGACAAGAGTGATTGTTCACTCCTGTGCCCACGCAACAGTGTTTCATGAAATCCATTCTATCATCCATCACTGTATTATTACATCATAGGCAGAGTGGTCTGATGTGAGGCAGTGTAGTCTCTTAGTTAAAGAAAAAAAAACAGGTTCCTGAATTTTAACTCCAGATAGTTCAGTGTCTCACTAATCGTACACTGAAGAAGACAATGGCTGAAACTAGCCAAAAAGTTTGTGAACTTAACTTAGCTTCTTAGTTCTACCTTACCGACATGTTACTGATAGTTTTTTTCAGAGTTAGTTTATATATATGTAGTAAATTATTCATTAACTAATAATAAAAAAAGCCTTATCAGCTAACATGAGATCATTACTTTATATCTGGCTCCTAGTTGGATTGCTACAGGTCTTATAATGTCATTTAAATTCAGATGTCTAGCACCCTAGGTAGAAGATACCATTACCAACAACTATTGTGCATAAATAGTATCATATATATAAAATCAAATATATAGCAACATTTTCCCACTGAGGAGAAAAAACTAAAAGAAAAGTGATCCTTCCTCCCCCTATACCTTATTCTTCAAAGGTACCTCCTGGATAGTCATTAATGAAACAGCTGTAAGGAGCAAAAGTAATGTGTAAGTGAAGTAGAACACAGGGTTATTGAACGATTCTGCTGAAGACAAGATCATTTGTCAACTATCTCTGATAAACTATTTGGTACAGGATACAGTGTTTTAATACCTGGATTATAGAGATTTATAGTGCCTGCTGGTTTTGAAATAAGGTATCAGTAATACACGCTTTGTATGTTCCAAATAATCTCTCTGTCACCTGCTACATAATTAATAACTCATAAAAAGAACAGATTATAGTGTGCCCTGACTAACTATGTTAAACCATAAAAAAAATCCTGCTGTTAGATAATGTTATCAGAGGAATACTTAGCTCCACAGCTTAGATTTACTGGGGAAAAAAGGTTAGATTTTATGGGGGAAAAAAGGTTTCATTTGTTTTATAAAGAAACCTAACAGTCAGTTTCATTTTTATTTTTTAAAGCAGGCAGCTGCTTTTTAAAATAGATCAGTCGATACAAAGCATAATGATCTAATCATGCAACGCAGAGCTGAGCATGTCTTTATTCTTCCTGTCCTGAATTTGTTCACAGAACATGTTCTCTATCTCTTATTGCCAATTATGTATTCTTTAAAGCAGAGTTGCAAGCTGAAACAAATTGACAATTTGATGAAGAGGGACTGACTTCTTTTTTTTTTACTTCTATTGAAATAGAGTTTTTTTGTTATAAATATGTTTAATTTGTAATGGAAGTTTCTATTTCATAATTTAAAAATGTAATTCATTAGGGTGTAGGACTGCATCAAGGCAAATTCTGAACTTGTCACATGCCACCAGTCTCCATACCTATCTGGAAGATTTCTTCAGTCAACACATGGTGATTCAGCAAGACACTTGTGGTTTTTTAGTTCAGATTGCCCCTGTGCATAAGGAGACTGAAACATTGCCACCTTATCTAAACCACTCATAGAAACATGAGTTTGCCTAGAGCTAGAAAAAGACAACAGGGCCGTTCTCTGTGCACATTGTGGAAGGAAAGCAGCAGCATAAGTACTCTAAATAATAATAAAAATAAAGAATGCCTTCAAAATCCTAGGCAGTGGCATTTGTGTACTCTGCAACCTTGAAGCCTTTTCCAGGTGTCAGCTGGCAATTGCACTGATGCACCTTCTGTTTCTTTGAGTGCCGGCTTCATTGCACACTGGAGGGGTTTGCAGATCATAGCCACAGTGCAGAACAGCTTTCTAGTGGACACCGCATTGTGGCATAACAAAACCCATAAGCTGCACTTTCTCAGCAGCTCCCCATTCTATATTACTCTCTGTTATGGCACAGTGAGTTTAGCACAGCATACACCCTATTGTATATTACAGTGGCTGCTGAGTTAGTGATGAGGTCTGCAATAGCTGGTGGTTGGATTGCATTACCCCTCACTGTTTTATTTGACAGTATAGTTCACAAGACACCGGCCTGGTTAGAGTTATATAATACTATTTTAATCACTAGTTTTCAGCACCAGTCTAACTAGCTCTTGAATCGATTATAGTTGTATTTATTAATGGTGTGTAAACAGTATATTTAAGAATGAATATTAATACAGTGCACTCGGTTTATAAGGATCACATCTGTCCTGGGTGATTTGATTCTTATAAGCGGTTGATTCTTAAAAGCAGACTGATATGATTTCTGTGGTGCAGAATCAGTATGTTAGTATAAGAATGATAAGCGCTTGTTCCCTGCAATGTAATGGGCTTACCACTAGATGTAACGGGCATGTATGCATGCCCATGAAAAATCCACAGCTGCTTTTCCTTAACAAATTAAGGATAATGGTCAATTGGTTAACTGCCTGCTTGTTAAAGTTAATGACACCTCGATAAAAAGGGCTTAGCCGACAGCTTCGTGATGGGGGTATAGAGAAGAAAGAAAGAAAGAAAGAAAGAAAGAAAGAAAGAAAGAAAGAAAGAAAGAAAGAAACAGAAATGTAAGTAAGAGATCTAGTGTTTGTTCCACACAAAGTACTGTATTGTTTAGTTAGTGCTCCAGCTGAGAGCTAGGTTTATTTTGTTTGCTTTATTAGCGGTTGTTTCGCCACCGCAGTGTAAGAAAAATAAAACCAACACCGGTTTAAAACTGTAAATCAAGACTCCAGCCTGATCATTTACACTCTCCTCAGCCACTCTGTCACATTACAATTAGCAAAGGGGTGCCATCAACAGTTTAAATACAGTATTCAGATGTCAATGGTGCTCAATCACTGAGGACAATACATCAAAACATGTCCTTGTGGGTAAGCAGGTTGTTATATGATCACGATTATGTTTACTCAAGGCTGCAGAATCCTATTTTACTGCAGTATACTTGAGAAGTGATTGTCTCGTGAAGGTGCCTAGTTTAACTGCCATGAGGTGTTATATGTAATGGCCTTTAAATTAAAATGACAGTACTTTACTGTCAGGACAACCACTGCATTCAAGCATCTGGCTTACTTATTTTCTGTTGCGATGCAAATCTCACAGCTTTTCATTAAGCGGAGATGCAAAGCTCAACAATCCCCCCCCCACCTCCTCTTCCTCCTCCTCCTCCTCACCGCGCCGTGCCACAGTCCCACTCCCTCTACATGCATATCACACAATAACACTGCTGTACTCAGTATGGCAGTGACTGCGCCGTCATGTTTGATTACAAACAATGCAGTGTTTCCGGCATCACTGCACTATCCTCGCTGTGTGCGTTCCTAATCACGCGAGATGTGAACTTTATGAAGCCAAATTAGTTAATTCTACAGTGATCGCTGTATTTCTTATAATACCAGAGGAATGATTCCTTAAATGGGCCTGTGACAATCGCATTCAGGATTCATTCTTTGAATAGAAGAGAAATAGCTTTCACATTGCTTTGACAGTCCCATCATCCAGAACTGGGTTAAACTGACTGAAAGCTGACTTTCAGGGAGATAGAATCAGGGATGTGAATGGAAGACGAATGGAAAAAGCTGGAGGATAGCATGAGACCAAGGTGAATAGAGATAAGTAGTAGAATGCTTATTGCTCCAATAGTGGTTTTTTTTTTTCTCCAAGGACATACAGCAACTGTTAATGCTGTAAAGCTAGAAATAAACAACCAAGAGCTGCAATCGAAACTAGATAAGCCAGTCTACTTTTCTTTTGCTCTGTCAAATACCTTAAGGTTCTTAACATTGGAATCCCTGAAATGTTCACATGTAAAAAAAAAGTTGGGAATTCCACAATTAATGGCTGGTTTCACAGACCCTGATTAGTACAAATCTTGGATTGCCTTACCTGAAATAACATTAGGTAGTCCAATTTCAGGGAGATAGAATCAGGGATGTGAATGGAAGACGAACGGAAAAAGCTGGAGGATAGCATGAGACCAAGGTGAATAGAGATAAGTAGTAGAATGCTTATTGCTCAAATAGTGTTTTTTTTCTCCAAGGACATACAGCAACTGTATGTCCTCGAGGAGAAAGTGTTCAGGGAGTAATTAAAGGGAGTTAATTAGAGGTAAAAGAAAAGCGAAAACAACCGCTATTGTGCTGGAACTGCCAGCACAATATTTGTTAGCATAATTGTTTGTTTGTTTGTTTTGTTTGGCCAACGTGCCCTTTGTTTCTATCTTTTGTTCTGTTTAAATATTTTGTTTTATTATTTAATAAACGCGCTGAGCGCCGGTTGCGCTTCAGTTTTGCCGAGCCCTTTGTTTATACTTTAGTCCTTCCTGGTCCGTGACGTCACTGCAACCACTCTGCCACACTTCCTTATCTTCGTGATCCTGCCTTTCAAATGCCGTCAGGGTATTTAATACATGTGTTTAGGAAAAGTCATACACGGACAACCACATAACTTTCAGACAAGCAGAGTAATTTAAATGTGAATACCTCAAACCGTCATAATGATTGCCGTGGTGGTTCTAGTGTTAAGTGCACTTGAGATGTATCACATTTTATCCACTGTACTTGACTGAAGTTCTCACTTTTCGAATGTTCTGTTCTTCCAGTAAAAAAATAAAGTTTTTATCATCCTTTCTGCTGCAGTTGCAGATGCCAGTAAACCTATAGTACCTTGGGTCGTGTCCTTGAGATGAAAGCACAGGATAAATAAACCACAAACAATGTTTCAAATAAAACATGATGAGATCTGGCACCCGGGCAACCTCCAAAACATAGATGGAATTGTGTTATTACGCGAAGTAAGGCTAAGATCATGATGTTTGTAATGCAGTAAACACATTGCAATGCATGTCTGCCACAGAGGAAAGGGATTCATCAGCCCGAAACTTATCAGATCCCAACTTTCCAATATAGATTTTCCTCACTCCACCGACCAGCTACAAGATCCTGATGAAATCCGATAATAAGGGGCAGAGATTGAATTCAAAGGGACTGGATAAACTGAAACACAGGAATTGTTATCAGATGAATGGTCAAGGGAATTGACTAGTTATATGTAGTCTTATTAAAGAAGTGCACTGATCCAGAATAGAGACAGCAGGCACTTCACGTTGTGGAGTACGATTGTATGCTCCCTCAAATCTCTCTTCTTTTTTTCATTTTCCATTTTTAAATGAGATGGCTAAACACCCTTTCTGATATGCGACTTAATGCCATTGGGAGCACTAACATTGCCTCCAAGGTGAAATAAAATTGACAAGTAAACAACGTTAAGTGAGCCTGATATCCATTTAATTTGAGTAGCTTTTCACAGGCAAGTTTTCACCATCGCAGTTCCCTCTTTGGTGATTCATGAGGCTCCTTTTCCCTGACCTTGCGATATACCAGAGTGACTTAGTGCTATTATAAGAAGCCACAGGAAATGAGAAAAAGGGGAAGACCTCTTCATCTGCTGTTACGCTACCCTACCACAACCAGTTAACACCTAGGACAATTTACAGAAATGTGCTTTTCATTGCAATCAGTCCATTCAATTATCACACCCGTGATGCCAGCTGTTGTTCTTTATGAGTCATCAGCCATCTTCCTGATTGAAATGCAGGGTCAATGGCTTAAAATACACATGTAGACAACAATTACATACTGTATTATGTGTTATGTACTGCAGCCTAATGACACATGGGCCCCTCATCTTTCAGGTTTGAAATTAAACATTTTAATTAAAAAAAAATATGATGAGCCTGTTGTTTAATAAAGCTGGATTTAATTACAATTATTCTGCGGTCACCTGCATTGTTGGCCTTCACTATATATTTGCATTTGAATAATTGGATGAGGATTTAATCAAAGAGGGGGGATATGCTGTTTATAGCAATAACCAAATCAATTATTTTCCCTTTACTTTTCACATATTTCCTATACTGAGATAGCAAACCACACTAGTAGCTTTCTGTATTTAGTTCCAATGGACAGTTTTTTTTCAATGTTGCTTTGTTTCATGATGCAGCGGTTTGGTTATTTCCTCCTGGAGATGTTCTTCCCAGCCACAGCAGTCTTAACAGAGAGCTATGGAAATTAAACTAGCAAACCAAGCTTCGTCCATCCGCGAAGAAACGAACAGCGCAATAAGTGACAGGCTCGCTTAATGAATTAATGTGGCAGAACCTCATTAGATTCCATAATCTTAAGACACAAGATTAATGGGATGGCTTTGATTACACACCCACCACTTTATTATATTCAGCTATCTCATCTTCAGAGATAATGACCAACTTGTGTTTGCTAATGCTAGATTTTTTTTCTTTCCTTCGGGTGTTAGCTAAAATGATGCTGTTTCATTAAGGGATTTTTTTCCCCCGTGGCTGTCACCAAGGTGTAGCATGTGCCTGCTGTTTACACTCGACACTGTCGCTGCAAGCTCCATAGGGCCATCATCATCATCATAAACAAGCATGTTTAGAGGAGCAATGATCATGGCTAAGTGTGAGTGGGTGGACTCAACAATCCCATCAAGAGCATTCATTATTTATGTGTTGGAATGCCAGCAAATTATTTGTTGTTCAGTATATGAAAAAAAATTAATAAAAAGATTGTTCTGGACACATGTGTGCAGCCAAATTCTACCGTATTATTGAATTTTCAATGCTAGCTTCAGCAAAGAAATAAATATGTAATTGCATTTTATCGAAAACACTGGGTTATCCAAATAACATTTTGTGTTGCACCCTTTCCAGTAAAAAGCATATCAGTGATTATCCCAAACACCCAAGTATCACAACAGGCTGTGTCTCTTCAGAGGATAATTGAGTGATTACTATAAATAGGTACGATACTCATTGAACAGAAGCATTACAAACTATTCAAACACATACAATGAGCCAAGGACAAAATGTTTAAAAAAGGGGGGTTTCAAGAGCTGACACCCACACGCACCCTCATATTAAATGTTACGTTCAAAGACAATCAAACCTTTAGCAATACATTACGTTAGTAATAAGCACAGGCTATTTTCCTTCCTAATTTTTTTTTTAATACTTACAAAACGCATTGTACATAATGCATTTTTTGTATGAATCATGGATGTAGTCTTGTACAGAATTATGCAGTATTGCGCAATTTGTAAGTCAGTATCCTAAATAGAAAGCCTGTCAGTAAATGCTACTCTATATGCCCTTGACAGGTCATATTCTCCCGCAATACATTTCTCTCCACAAAGATTGCAATCAGTGATTGAAAGCTGTGCATTTGTGCTGGAGGCAGGTGTTATGCTGAAAGCCTTCCTGCCTTGCTTATTTTTAGTGAAGGAGATCCTTTAAAATGTTGAACTTTGTCTGCAGACGAAGTTAATGCTTTCGGAGTGTTAGACATGGCCTGACACTATGATTGGTGGGCACCACAGCATTAGGGTGACAGTGAATGAGTAATCTAATGTACGTTTCATTTCCAAGCCAGCTGCCTCAATATGGCGCTTGTTTTTGTTCCTGAATTTAAAACGGATGCACACAGGGCTTTATAAATCAAAGAGCACAGTAAGTTGCCATAGTACTGGTGTTTGGGCAGCGACACTTTGAAACGTCACATTGGGCTTTGCTTTGTAATGGCAAGGCCTGAATCGCAGACCTACAGCAAGGCAACACAAGAAGACAATATTTTTTTTTTAATGCTTATTCCGGACACACTTCTGTAATGAAAATTTCACATGATATTCTGGTAACACTTTACAGTAAGTGTCTCTAATTACTGTGTATTTACATGGTAGTTACTTAGTAAATACATGTGTACTTACACATAATCACACTGTTATTATGCATACTTACAATCTACTTAGCATGCAAAACGTTTTGCATGATATATGCAAGTACACAATTGTATCAGAAAAGGGTTAGGGTTGGGTTAGAGTTGGGGTTAGGGTTAAGGTTAGGAATACATCATGCCAACATATTTACACATTAACTACATTGCAACTATGCATAATAACATTGTAATTATGTGGTCCTTTGAAATTGCATTCTGTTTTGTAAGTCCTAACACAATATTTGTGATTAAAACAATATCCATATATATATTAGATAATCTGTCTCATACAACTATTTTAAACTAGATGCATTATTTGAATAGTCTGTCCATTTTTATTCTATTTAAATCAATGACATTGAGCTTTACATTTGAGCCATTATTTAAACTTGTCTTTGTTTCAATGCTGTTGTAAAGGGCCTTGCAGTGGTTGTTAAATACTTCTTGTTGTGCTTGGCTTTCGAATTCCGTTCACTTCGTTCTGTAAATATTTAAAGGAATTTAAATGATAGAGTCTGAATAGATTTCACACATGGTCTGGGTAGTCATCAGCCTGGACTTTCTGAATTTCTGAAGGCATTTCGGAAGGCAATATATATATTGGATTACAAAAATAAGCCTCCATTTCACCAGTACTTTGTTGTCTGGTATTGTCTTGAGCACAGCATCACCCCTACACCTGCGCACTGCAAACCCCTTTGCCACGCCTTACATAAAATAACATTAGTTAGTCCACTATCAGTGCTAATTAGGGCCTTTCGAACCAGCCATAAATGAAAACACACATTTTTGGACGACAGTTTTATGCATATGTATGCGTTTTGAAGTTGTTATCTTGAAGATGTTATTAGTAAAAAAAAAATAAAAATAAAATAACAATAAATAAATAAAACATTATTTTATTGGCTGGTTGTGGTTAGTTTTGCCAACTGAATCAAACAGATACTTTGAATCCAGTGTTATTTACAGTCCATTTGGTCGCTCTGCAGATGTTTTCCTTTATAGTGTATTTTTCTAATGCTCTGGACTTTTAACAGAGCATGTTGCTGCCTGCTGCTATAATGTCCTTAAAGTGTAACAGACTTTTAGTGAAGGCGATGCCTATTGTCTAGACAGCAATATCAACACTTTTCTCATGCATCAGGATCTTGCTTTTTCCTGCACAATGTAACACTGAGCAAACACAACCCTTCATATAACACGGACAAACACATACCTGAAAAACACACACACATCAATGTGTACATGGCTTGATTTATTCAAATCATGTACTGTTCTGCACCTCCGTTAGCTGGTAAATGATGAAAGACTAGTTTCCCCTAATTCCAACAGTGTACAAATTCTTGGACATTATACCCAAACTTCAGTATCTGACATATCCAACTTGTTCATAACAAAGCTGCTTTTTAAATTCCAGTAAAGACAAAAGTTGTAAAAAAAAAAAAAACCCAAAAAGGATTTTGCATATAAAGTGCCTACTTTGTAGAACAGGCTCCCTCAGGGTATTAAAGCATGCATTTCTTTTAATGCCTTAAATCTAAAGTAGATTGCATCGATTTTTAACTAAGTCTCGTAACTGTTTTAATTTAGTAAGTAATTTGAACAAGTTTAAAATGGTTTGGTTGTTGCTTGTGTGTCATGCCTGCGGGCCTTCCCTCTGAGACTGTCACAGATACAAGATGAATCATTCTCAGTGGGCCAATCCTGCAGTGAACTCTTAAACAAACAGATACTTTCATTCTTTTGGAAACAATATGAAACAATCTGTGTTTGTTTGTTATTATAATTAACATATTACATAATATTAGACCCACTTTGGTATTTGGAAGTAGGCCTACAGTGGAGGCTAAAATCTTCGGTAACACTTTACATTAATTAGAAATTACTGTGTATTTACAGTATATGGTAGTTACTAAGTAAATACAATAGATGCTGGTTATTAGCAACCCTGATAAAGACAACTTTATTAACAACATTTTCACGAGAACCAATCCCGCCCCATAGACTTTAATGTTAATGGATTTCACATATTTGCAACTGTCTGTCTCTTAATGACAACTTTTTTTTTTTTACAATTTCTATGACCACGGCACACAAATGCATCGCGCGCACGCATCACAGCGTCTATTGCTGTATCAGTTTTCATAACACAGCTGTCCATTTATTGAGTCTGATTGTTGTCTGTCATCATGGCTTCAAAACGTGTAGACCTTTCTATAGCCGATAAAGTTCGGATTCTGGAGGCACTACGTGAACCCGGTGCTAAACAAGTACGGGTAGCACAAAAGTTTTGCATCTCAAAATCTGTTGTATTCCGCTTTTGAAATTGACTACGAAGCTGCACGCAAAATTGAGAGTGATTTACAGCTGGAGGTGGCGAATCGTAAAAAACAAACAACATTGAACAGCTACTTCTTTTAAAATGATGCTTCTGTATTAAATGTAAGTCCTGTATGCCAAGAGTGTTTACTGTTTAAGGATACTGATAGTACGTTGTTGGAGTACTATGTGTTCAATGCAGTACTGGGTATACTTTTTTGTTTCACACATCTGTGTAGTATTAGTAAACAGTTGATATTTGGTATTTTCCTGTTTATTTTTTAACACTGTAATGAATTTTAAGATGTGTATTTCAGTGCTCTGTTTCTACAACTATAGTATACATCGTTTTTCCATATACATGAACATGAAAATGTGGCTTTTCGCTTAATAACAACGTTCGGTTAATAACAACTTTTTGCTGGGAACCGAGAGATTTCTAATAAGCGGCATCTACTGTGCATGTGTACTTACACATAATTACAATGTTATTATGCATAGTTACAATGGACTTAATGTGTGATTTTTTTTGTATGATGTAACCCTAATCCTAACCTTATCCCTATCCCTTACCCTAACTCTAAACCCAACTCCAGGGATGGAAGTATGACTCCCATTGCATAGCAGTTTGATCCAATCCTGGTTAATAAGAGTCACCTGAGCTTGTTACCTATACACTGTGGCAAATCACCTGGAACAGGTGAAACTGCTCTGCAATGGGAGTCTTATTTCCTTCCCTGTAACCCTAATCCTTCTCTGATCCAATTGTGTACTTACATTTATCGTACAGGTCAAGTGCATTGTAACTATGCACAATAACATTGTAATTACTATAATAAATTCTACTCCCATGCCAGAAAATGACAAGTGATAATTCACACAATTGAGGTCAGTGCGTTTGGGTGTTTGTTTAATCAGTTATTGCGTGTTTGCATGCTCGATGCTGTTATATGATGAGAAACTGGATTTGTTTTTTCTATGCTGAGGTGCTATGGCAATGTGCAATACAGATACAATGCACCACTTTTTGTTGGAATAACCTCAAGCTGCTGAATGGATTCAATGGTGGCTGCCGCATTGAATATTGTACCAGTGCTTGGATAATGTGTGGTTAACACTGTGTTTGTCCAATCTTGTGCCAGTTGTATACATCTTTAAACTGCTGTACTCACAAGTGTGTTTGTTAATCCGATATCCCTGTGGAAACTAGCCGACAGGCAGAAATTTCATGATCCGAACGATGGATCTCAAATGTAAAAATGTCAGTGGCAAAACTTTTCTTCAAGAGATCATTAGTCTGATCCGTTGGCGCAGTGCTAGTTAGTGGGCTTTGTTCAGTCTTGGAAAGCTTTGCCTTGGTGTAGCCCTGCATCCCCCAAGTATACTGTGTTTGATACCTCCTCGATAATTCTGTCAAGCTTCACGGTGTAATGTGAATATTATTCAAATGTGTGATGGATGGGCAAACGAACTCTGCTCTGGTTCCATTTTCCTTGAAACAAATATGTTTCCCATTACTGTCTGGACTGCTTCGGGGCCATCTGTTAGTTGAGATTAAAGCTTACAGTTGTTTCCTCCATGCTCCTAGAAGAATTGAACTGTGTGCAGTACTTTGCAGTTATCCTGAATAGATTAAAAATGTAATTGGTCTTTATGCAAAGTTAGATGAACATCAATTTATAAAGACTACTGTGAGGAAAGTGGTCATGAAAAGAAAATCAGTTCCCATTTGTAGGCAAAGAAGCACAATATGATAACTTCCTCAACAGATATTTTATCTGCATGCACAGCTTGTGTTTTCAATGTTAATGAGGGTTGTGATAAACTGGTGAACACGACCAATAACAGCATAGCCTGTCTCATAATTAAGAGCTAAAGCATAAAGGATGAACACTTGTCTACATAATACCACAGTACCTCAATGAAACAAAACAAGTTAACACTTTCAGCAATCGCAGTCAATACTTAACAACCTGAACCCAAGAAGCAGTTAGAAATCCTGGCCTGGAGGAAGACCTTTGGTTAAAAGCTAGGTTGTCCTGAATTAAAAATAGTTTTTAAAAGCTCTGAAATCAAGAATACTCACAGTTACCTGGATTTCCTCCTCTATACAGATCCATTACTAAACAAAGGCTAATCTGAAGATCATTCAATACCTGCCAGTCCTGACAAGTGATACAATCTTATTTAACCTGAACACACCAGACTGGGTCTGCTCTTTGATAATTATATTATTACCCGCAGGCGTTCTCGTCTCCTAAACCTTGGATGCACATTTCCATTAATGCATGATATTGGAAAACGTGTAGGACGTGAATGATGGCATGTCTTACTTCTTTGATGGTACTGCACAGTTGTGTGTAGAAGGCTCTTTTAATTCCAAATGGGCAGTTCAGATGTCCACTAAGTCTTGTAATTGATTGATGCAGAACAGATACAGCAGTATTAGTGATTTCTGCTGCAGGGTATTATCTGGCCCCTGCTACTGCTAGCCGTCATTTATCACAAGGCTGCTTATCAGAGTGATGTGTGAAACTTGCAATTCTGCTAATGGGTATGCTGTGATAAAGGGTTGGGGTTGTTCGGTGCTTTCTACCAGCGATCGTTGCCTACAGCTCCAGTATAAGAATGTTTAATTGAAATAATGGCATGGCTATACTGTGCCGCACATGAACTGTACCACAGCTGACAAAAATGCAAGTGTTATGAATATGAACTGTGTGAAATGTGCAATATGCAAATGGTGGCTCTGTTTATATTGTACACCCGTGAATGGGAGATTTTTAATTTATCATACGACTTCATCAGCCATCAATTTATAGTAATCATGCCATTTTACAACTATTTATAAACACATTTTTACACCACAAATGAAGATGCGCCAATGTATTAACTCAGATGTGCTTGTGAATGTTGTTGATTGGCAGGGCATAAAACACAATTTGAATTGAATGCAGAAAGTTACTTGACATCGTTTACTTGCTGATTTTTGTATTACTTCCACTAAAACAGCCATAAAAGCTTTGAGCAGTTGGGCACTTGTAGTGCTTGTCCTGTCCGAGGATAGATTACTCCTATTAAACTTGTGATAAAAGACTATATTTCAATATGGCAACATAGCAGGAGGCTTAGTGTTATCTTGAAAGCAGTTTAATTAATTCTGTAAAGGCTTGCTGTACGTATCAATGGTGTAGATGTATTACTTCCATGAGAATCAGGAGGAAAAGGTCTTGATCAGTAGGATACTAACATAATTATTCATTAGCATGTAAATGAAGGCGGTTGTTCCCCTGCGCAGCAGATGTGACACAGTAGTAAGTCTGAACTGTGTATTAAGGTGGTTTAGGATCCCGTTGAGTTATCATCCTGTCATTATAGGGAGTGGGCGTCCTGTCACATTGGGAGGGAGGTGAGCTGCATCAAATACTGTTCTGCACTTTCTCAACTCCTGTGTAGTCAACCTGCATACACACAACTGTAGAATATATTTGTATATTTGTATATATATATATATATATATATATATATATATATATATATATATATATATATATATATATATATATATATTAAAGGAAACTGATAAGAAAATATAATTTGAAATGCATTGAGTAATAAACTGACTCCGTTGTGATTAAGCAGTTGATTCAAACAATTTAACAGCAAATGCTGGAGTTTTTTTTATTATAATAATAATAATAATATTAATAATAATAATAATAATATAACAAACAAATTAGTTCAATTAAATATGCGATTAAAACCAAGAATAAGTAAGATTAATTTTTTTAATCACGAGATTAATCATGATTAATTTTTTTAATTGCTTGACAGCCCTAATACATACATTTTTTTTATAGATTTATAGATATTACAGTTGTATAGATTGCATGGTGAACTAAATATACTATTTTCACTAGAACCTTAACATCTTGTCATATGAGTAATTGCTGACCTTGTAGTCAAAGGCCATTCCAAATCTCAGTGGCATCTATGTCATGGAATCAGAGCTTAGTTGCGTTGTTTCATTGAAACACTGAGGCCTGTCAGCACAGTCTTGAAAATGTGACCAATTAATTTGCATCTAATGAAATTCGGGGGCTCCACTAGATCCTGGTAATAATTTATGTTCAGCGCAGGATGGCTATTGAGAATGAAAAAAGTAATACAAATAATTGACTCCAAACTCAAAAACTGAGTGGGAGATCAGCTGCAAATTAAATCCTGCCTTCCAGAGCAACAAAGGAGTTCAATCATCTTTTGTTGTCAGCTGAAAAGTGATAATTAAGTGTAGTTTCTTCATAATCAGGAGAGTTTGTTATTGTTTCTGAGTTTGACTTTTTCCAGCTTTTAAGAAGGCCAGGTGCTGTTTTTTAATGCAAGCAAAAAAAAAAAGAAGCAAAAAAGCTTGTTTCATTTTAATTTAAACAAAAAGAAAAGTAATTAAAAATGAATTTCTGTGTTAAACTTTTGACAATTCTTATGGAAAAAAACATGTTTTTAATATATGGTAGAAAAGTATGAGCCTTATATTTTTCACATATAGAAATTGGCCCTTTTCTATACATATATTTAACATATATGTGTGGTCCAGTGGTTAAAGAAAAGGGCTTGTAACCAGAAGGTCCCCGGTTCAAATCCCACCTCAGCCACTGACTCATTGTGTGACCCTGAGCAAGTCACTTAACCTCCTTGTGCTCCGTCTTTCGGGTGAGACGTTGTTGTAAGTGACTCTGCAGCTGATGCATAGTTCACACACCCTAGTCTCTGTAAGTCGCCTTGGATAAACGCGTCTGCTAAATAAACAAATAATAATAAAAAAAAATTAAATATAATTTAGTCTGTAATCCATATATTTATTTTATATGTTGAAAATATATGGTGCACCTTATATTTTAATTAGTTTGTAATCCATATAAAATAAATATATGGATTACAGACTAAAATATATTTTAAATATATCCCAAATATTTTAAATATATAGAAAACAGGCCAATTTCTATATATGCAAAGCAGACTTTTCTACCATATATTATGCTTGTTCCATAAGGGAATGTATGTTTATCACTGTGATTGTCTTGAACCCAATTGCTGTTGTTGTGATTAACACTTTAGCAAACCTTCAGTGTTGCCTTCCAATTATTTGTAGTTTGTAGTCCGCCTTCCAGTCACGCCATATACCTTACTGACTAACAGCGATACACTGTGCACAGTTAATTGACCTTGACCATGCTAAGGAACACCATTTTTCTTTGTTCACTCTGCAAAAACAGGTGTTAATCTCCTTAATATTGTTTTCTAAGGAAACCTGACACACTGCAAACGTGATGGATCACACTACATTGCAACAGTTTAAAGGGCTGCAAACCTGATCTTTGTCTGCCAAAGCTGCTCTGCAGTAGAGGTCAAGCACGTTTTCAAAAGCCTTTGCAGGTACTGTATTCGTGGTCATCATTTTCTGTAATAGAACTTTTCTTTAGCCTCTGATACAATCTATTGTTTCAGTGTTCTCCTTACAGAACTCCTTTTTCAAGTGCTTCATCATGAAATTCTTTTGGACCTTCTCTGTATTTTGGTATTTAAAGATGCCTATATTGGTAATAGATCAAGTATTGTATTGAAAGATGGTAGCTGTGTGCTTCAATGGATTCAGAATTAAAACTGAGATACACTGAGCATTGCTACTTACATAACTTTCTATGTTTTCGTGTGTCTGTGTGTGAGTGTGTGTACAGTATCCATTGCATATACATGCACTGTAGCTGTGAACTCTTAAATAGGGTACCTCATTGTCATGTCTTTATTGAACTGTTAAGGGATTCACAGTGCATTGCAGGCTATGAACAGGGCAATAACATTGGTGGTACAAGAATTAAATGTAATGAAATGAAAAGTGTGACATGCCATTTATTGTATATATTTTAATCAGCTCACAGCTCTAATTACCTCTCTAATGGTCTGTACAATGTGCATATCTGGTCAAGCATGTAGAAGTAATAAGAAGTGTAGGGTTTTTTTGGCCTCTAACCTGAAATTATATTCTGTCCGGTGAAATGGTCCCATAGCTGCAGCATCCTATTGATGCTCCCTTGTTCTTGGTTCTGCTAGTATTACCCCATTACCCAAACCTGTGAACACAGTAGCGCAACATGTGCAATATATAGCTGTTTATTACAATTCAACAGAGTCCGACACAAGCATCAACATTGGTTCATTTCTGGACATGTTTCAATTATTATCTTTTTTCTTCTCTATACTTGTCTTGACGTGGCATTGGGCTTTTTTTAAGCAGATCTGATTTCCTCATTCTATTTAAATCATGTGACAATGTGACCTTTCAACTCTGATGACCCCATGCAACATATCTCAATGGCAGATTTAACAGAGTTGACAGGTCGCATGATCACATGATTTGAATATGACATTTGAAGCTACTTATTCTTTAATGTAGTAAATAGCTAACGGAAATGTTGCAGTTAGCTATTTACTACGTTTCTGAGTCGCAGAGGACGTACAGACACAGACAAAGAGTTAATACAACAGCTACATTCCGCAGATGCTGCTGTTTTAATATAGCAATTTCGTTAATACGTGGGAAGACGTTTTTATAGGGTAAGTTGGGCAGCTCATGAGACTTCCCCTTTAATGTGGAGAGACTGTCACTGTCAGCTGTTGAATCATACAACATATTCTATCTCACTCTGGATTCTTCTGCTCAGTTTCATTTGCAAAATACAGGCTTCATCATTAATTCATCCAATTATTTAGCCATTTCCCACTGGAAACAGGTGCAACAAAGACAGATATTTACAAATGGAGCTTCTATGTGTGCATGTGAATTAGGCAGAACACTGGTATTGGTGCTTTATTATCTGGTATTAACTCAAACACACTGCACAGTGGGTACTGCGCACGTTATCAGAAAGCCAATTAGAAGAAGACATATATGCATGCTATATGCTATACTGTACTGTACACCCAGGCTGTTGCTCCTCACCAGTAGTCATTTAATTGTGTGACCTTCCCATTAAAAATGAAGACACAATGCGTGACCTTTGTTCTCCGATAAAGTTGCTCTGCTTCCAGAGCCAGGTGGCAGCAGCATTTTTTTTAAAGCGTGTACCAGATGGGCAGAGTTAATTGGAGCTCAGTTATAGCAAGCCTATTCAAAGGAATCATTAACTAGTCTCTCAGCAGTGTTAAATATTATGCTCTTTCAGCCTCCACCTTTGAATAAGTGCATTTCGTAAGAGTAGTCAATAATTTCACTGCAGGCACTGGGATTTACTAAACCCTACAGGGTTTTAGTTTGCATCATACAGTACTACAGGTAGGAGCTGCAGTAGAGTATGTGCAAATACCCGCACAAAAATGTTTTGCAAAAAACATGTACTAATTTAGGCAGCATAATAATCCTATAAATAGCTGTGTCTAGTGAGAATCCTGGCCTCAGATCAGATATATTAACCTCTGCCCTGTAAAACAGGTGTGGAATGTGGCCAGGTGTTAATTGATTTATTGATAATCAATTAGACCTGGCCACTCGCTCTAAAAGAGGACCTGGGGGACATTTCCTTAAGTCTACACGCCTGGAGGTGAATCGGCTGTGAATCCTCACAACTGAGTGCGTAAACTAAGAAACCAGCTACCAGCGATCACCGTGCGGACACAGCAATTCTAGTGTAGAGCTTAAGAGAAATGAGCTGAGGAGACTTGATCAAACGTCAGCATAAGAAGAGTGTGTTAATGCAGAAGGTTCCTGGAGTGGGACCTTCTATTTAGCAGGAGTAGCGCTTGACTTCTGTTTGGTCAACTTTGATTTACTGGTTGTGTTTTTGAACAGTGTTTCGTTTTGAATGTTCTGTCTACCAGGAGCAATCCCTCACCACGGCTACTAATGCTGGTACCCTTCATGGCATCCCATCTACCACTGCAACTGACTGCATCTCCCTGACTCTCTCTCACTCACTCCCACGCACCTATTACACACACACCATAACGGCTTTCTGCAATTGTGACAGCCAAGACAGGTATGCAATTCACTGTCATAACAGCCCTACTTTATTAAATACACAGTTTTAGCTGGCACCATTATTTCTGTCTAGACAACTCTTCAGATTCATTTTTTTTAAAATGTAGAATGAAAACTGTTGACATAATCATGTATCAGTCTCACCTTTTTGGGAACTTGAGTCTGCTCTGAGAGATAGGCAGGGAGTCAGTTCTACTACCAACATACATAGATTAAACACTATTGTCAAGCAGTGTGCATTTCTAATTGTGTAAAGTATTTCATTTTGTGATGGAGCAGAGATCAGAAACAAAGACGTCCACAGGGTAATCGACTACATTTGCTTCTTTCATCCATCCTACACAAGGTGTAATATTTACCAGCCAGACAGCTAACATGACACTCATTAGCTTAGGTTCCAGTGCTTTCATTTAGATTCATCACGCAACACTCTTTTAGATCATCAACAAATATTATGTGTATCCATAATGACATTCCGTAGGTACAATTGCACATAGTTTAATTTGCTGACACTTTTCATCATTTGGTTAAGCACTTAGTAATCTGATTTTAATTCATATCAAGTAAACATTACTTACTAATACGTTGCACATATTCATATTAAAACGTATTATTATTATTAGTAGTAGTAGTATTAGTATTAGTATTAGTATTAGTATTATTACTGTAAATACTAACTGGTTACAATGTAGATTTAGCATTGTGATTGACAATGTGCAGGTTACAGTTTAAACCTTACATTCATCAAAGTTAAATCACAGGATATTCTTTTAACACCCCAACTGTGACACGTTGCTTTAGAAGGCTTACGAAGCATTGATTTACTGTGTCCATGTACATTAAATAAACTAAAACCACACAAACATTCCTGGAAGCGGAGATAGCAATGGGTTTATTGAGCGCTGTGTGTTACGACCACAAGGCCCACCCTCCTAATGATGCTTCCACAATATATCACTCATTTCCCTAGATGATAATTACATACATTTTCTTTGCCATACATTAATTAGCTGGTTTCTCCTTCATGATCAAGTTGGCTGCCAAGAGCCGCAGACAGATTTATTGAGTACATTAGAAACCCTTTAATAAAATCCATCTCAAATGAGAAATGTTTGTCTGTCTAGCTGCCAAGACTCATTTCTTGGATGTGAGCTTCTGGTGAGGATGTCCAAGTTTCTGAATATGCTTCAGTGTAGTTTTTTTTTTGTATTCCTTAATGAGAAAGTACCACCGTGCTTTAAACACGATCAGTGCCCCCAGCTAATTTAATTGCCCCGCGTTTTATATTCTCTGAGCAATTCACAGTGAAGTCAAGGGAGCTTAAACCGATGTGCCATACTTGGGTGGTCTTGGCAGCATTGCAATTTTAGCACAAAGTAAAGGGTGACCTGTTGCTAGGATCAAAGGTTTAAAAGCTAATGCATTAATTCAGCAAATAAAAAAAAAAATTAAAAAATTCTAGTCATGCTTTTCACAAATGTCTCGATTTCTTGCTGTGAAAGAACAGCACTTTAGGAAATTAATAACATAGAGCAAATGGAAATATATATATATATATATATATATATATATATATATATATATATATATAATATATATAATTTTCAATTTTCATTGTTTTGCATTGGTGGCACGGGGTGCCAGAAGAGAAAAATGTCATTTTCCCATTTTCTCACCTCTAGAGCCCCCTTGGTGGAAGTATCGGTTGCTTCTCCGCCTTGGAGAGGGCAGCTCTCCGTGAGACAAGGGGAATCTCTTTACTCCTCTCTAAGTTATAAAGCACATCTCTCCTATTATCAGTTCCCCAGGTCTCTTCCTCTTCGCAGCCCTCGATCATGTCCAGCGAATAGATACTTAATGTAAAGTGTTTCCATTATGATCAGGGGTAAGTATCTCTGTTTTATTGATTACATGTAAATTGTAGAATCTTCCTCCTCCAAGGGTTGCCCTCGCGTAAGAGCCTGAGAAGTGCACGACAGATTTATTAAACTTCTCATCCTACGTGATTTTTCAAATGGTGGCCCTTTTCTTTTGCATCTGCCCTGATCAGATACATTACCCTGCGTCGCACGATTTATTCTGTCCGGTTGTCAAGCTACAGATCGGACGATTAACCCATGCTCACCCATCTGGAGTAGATTTGTTTAGATAATGAACCGTGTAGCAAAATGAATAGCCTGCTTAGTCTGAGGAGCTCAGACGCTGCCGTCCTGTTTTACACAAGTGATCCCTTTTAATATGCTGCAAACGCACAACCAACTGCTGCTTAAAAGCAGTGCAAGACCATAGATTTGAACATCTGAACAACTGAATTTGAAAAATAGAAAACTCAAGTTAAATTAACGGGTACTGTTATACAGAACATAAAAAAAGCTGTCCAATTACACTCCCCAGTTGTGTACACTTCAGAAAAGAGGTACATTAACAACCAGGCTTGTATTTACCACTTATACATATTTATTACACTTTATGAACTTTTAGAAAACCATTCTGTAGTGGCTGGTTACAGTGTACTTGTGCTTTAAAGTTCAAATGGGGCTTTTTATACATGTGGCAGTTTGCAGTATTCATTAATTGTAACGTTTTTCAATGGAGGTGAATACAGTTCGACCAGCTCTTAGTATACAGTCTAAGGATGGGCTGCATTTTTTGTTGGAGTAATGCTGACATCTGCTGGGATAACACACCATATTTCAAATGTCTTCACATTTTCATAGCATTTTTTTGTGATTTATGAGTTCCACTGACTGTACCTTGAATAATGCGGCGATGGATTTTACCAGACACAAGACCCTCATTTAAATACTGTGAATATATTTTGAGTGCAGTGTCCAAAAACATATAAGGAATGATATTTTGTAGAAGGCTGAGGATATGGTTAAGGCATGCAGGTGTGTTGTGATAATGGTATTAGCATGCTTTGTGGATTCCACACAGTTTGGCACAGTTAGCATTGGTAAAATAGCCTTTGTCTTTGTTGAACAGGGATGGCAATAAGACTCCCATTGCATAGCAGTTTGATCCATTCCTGGTTTTACTGTCAGTATGATAAGACCGACCTGAGCTTGTTACCTTCACTGTGGGCAAGCAAGCTTGTAGGAAACGTGGAATGGGTGAAACTGCTATGCAATAGTACATAGTAAAGTTCTCATGAAGTCAGCCTCTGATGTCTGTTTTTATGTTAAATCGTATGAGAGGCTGTTCAAATTAAAACTAGTACTGGCATTGCAGGAGGTTTGATGGTACAGTGGTTAAAGAAAAGGACTTGATACCAGGAGGTCTCCGGTTTTAATACACGATCAGCCACTGACTAACTGTGTGTGACCCTGAGCAAGTCACTTAACCTTCTTGTGCTCCATCCTTCAGAGGAAACGTAAAACCGAGGTCCTATTGTACAGTGACTCTGCAGCAGTTGTTGATGCACAGTTCACCCCTTAGTCTTTGTAAGTCGCTTTGCATAAAAGTATCTGCTAAATGACTAATTAATAATAATAATAATTATAATAATTAATAATTGATAAAACACATAGTGTGTTGCATATAACAGATAGGGGAATGTAGCATGTATTGAAACTGATACAACACAAAATAAATATAATACACAGTAAAACAGATAAAGCATATGCTGAAATGTAAAATACTTACAACACAATGGATATACCATCTAATGAAAAGGATAGAACATGTAACATAATGGATTGTGGCGGGGTGCCCTCCCCTGTGCGTATTTTGTGTTATATGTTGTATGTGGTGTGTTAATGTTGGTGCATATATATTGGTGCACGGGATATAAATTGGGCTATGTAGCACGAGTGTTGTAATATGCACTTAGGCATGGGGATTGCACAATCACTTCACGTGCAGATAAAGTATGTAATAGTATGCGAGCACAGGGATTGCACAAATTAGTTCACGTGCTGGGATTCAAGTGAATTATGAATTGGTAATTGAATCCCGGCACAGCTGTATATATAGATGCACTTTTCACTCACTCGGGGTTAGTGTGTTCGTGAGTGGAGAACAGGTGTGGAGATAGAGGAGAAAAATAATAATAATAACTAATAACAAATGCTACTCGTGTGGGAGGACTCGCACGATACTTGTTTTGGGGTTTGTCCACCGTTTGTCTGTCTGTCTATTTGTTTTGTTCAGTGTTTTGTGTTTTGTTCAGACTTTTTATTTTGTTAACAAATATTTCATTACCCCAGTCTGTTATGGAATCCATTCAGGTCCTGGTATGACATCACCCCTACAGCCATTCTTGTGACATGGGTATAATATATGTTATAGTTTATATTAATTTATTATTATTATTATTATTATTATTATTTATTTCTTAGCAGACGCCCTTATCCAGGGCGACTTACAATTGTTACAAGATATCACATTATACATTATTTCACATTATACAGATATCACATTATTTTTACATACAATTACCCATTTATACAGTTGGGTTTTTACTGGAGCAATCTAGGTAAAGTACCTTGCTCAAGGGTACAACAGCAGTATCCCCCACTGGGGATTGAACCCACAACCCTCTGGACAAGAGTCCAGAGCCCTAACCACTACTCCACACTGCTGCCCCATATTTAGCTATATGTTATATTCTTTCTATAATATTGTATATTCATTTTGCTACATGTTATATCTATATTCATTATATCAGTTTCCATCATGTTATGTCTATTCGACTATGTGGTACTGCATACAGAAGTGTCATATGTACTACTTTTGAATGGAACAGCATCTCTTAAAATCATACCGCTATATTCATGTAAGGTAATGTCATTTTTCTTTCTTTCTCTCTTTGCAGGTAAGTGAGATCATTTCATTTAGTCTTGTAAGTGATGGGAAGCTATACCGACACTGTCAGAAAGGTAACAACGGCCTCCAAAACATTTCTACAATCATGTTATGCCAGCATTCCTAATGGATATTTGCACGTTGGTGTTTCGTGATACAGCACAAACGACCCCCAGGCGGGCTGGTGTGCTTTGTCAATTTGATCACTGCACTCAAATCATGCATTCAGACCTATTAGCTCATGTTCAGTTTGGTATGTGACCTGCTGTTTTTTTTATTTTTTTATATATATTTTACATAATTGTGTTTTAAATTGTTCTTAGAAGCTTTTAAAGTGCCTCTGTAGGAAGAAGCTGGCTGTGTTCACTGATATCACATTCATCTGATTACAGCTTTAATTGTGTTCATATCTTGGCTGCACATTGTGTTGTTAGGAGGTTGTTATGGGTATAATATTGTGGGTTTGTCATTTTACTGTAATTAATAGAATGGGGGCTGTAATGGGCTCCCTGTACTCCGCATGCAGTCAACTAGGCTTCATTTAAAACCACAGGTTGATATTAATACCTTTTCAACCCAGCTCAAGCTTGTTTTTTTTAATATCTGTCAATAACTCGAATGATATTTTGAATCTGCAAGCACCGTTTTTAAGACTATTCCAGGGAATCAGAGGAGCGGGAGACTTCAATTAAAGTGTGTGTGTGTGTGGGGGGGGGGGGGCACATAGACGGAATTACAGTTTTATAAGGGGGCAGTTTTTAGCCATCTATTGTACTGTGGGATGTTTAAACGTAATTCCGTCTATGGCTATTGCATGGTTATAAACCATCTATAATGCTTTATTAACATACTATAACATAGTTATTAAGCATCTATTATATATTCATAAAACATTAATAAACAACACCTTAATATAGTGTTACCCTTACCTTTTTATGATGTTAGCCTTCAGTCTTAGCAGTGTCAACTGCATTTTTTTCCAGCAGTACAAAGCTTGATCCACAGCTGTTCATAACATAAATAAATCAATGTAAATGAAATGGACTGTTTCCTAACACCAGTCAGTGTTATGTTGTGTGCTGATGAATGTATTCATTTGATTTTACACCACTAAACTTTTATAATGACAATGTGTTTTTACATACCTGCATCATCATTTGTGCAGCCATTAACAGCCTCCAAATAATGACTTTAACTGATTTCCTTAATGTTTTAGAGCTTTCAATACTTTAATGCTGGCTATTAAAACCCATTAAGGACCCTTTTAAATTGTGTCCCAGCAGTTTGCCAACATTAGGAGCCCTGATCTGCGCCCAGGGACTTGTTTAAACAATTATAGATTGTCTGGTGCTTCAGACACAAGAAAACCTTGAGAATTGTGATCATTTATCAAGCGCATTTCGGTATTGATTCACTGTTGAATGTAGTTTGCTTCCAGTTGTCTGGCTTGTGGGGGAAAAGTTACCATTTAGCAAACCCTAATAGAGCTTGTCGAGTTGAATTCATATAAGAGTAAAATGCATATGGCATTAACATTGAACCACTGCAATGTGAGTGGGGGGGTTCATTTGTTCTGAATGTACTGATAGCTTTGCTGTAAGCACAACTGTTAATCCCGCTATATAGTTTCAATACTGCACACACACACACACACACACACACACACACACACACACGTACATATGAAACCTGTAGCTCCAACCCAGCTCTGGACGTAAGAGAATTACGTTGAGAATTGTGTAAGAACTTTGTAAGAAGTGTCTCAGATGCACCAAGGTAGCATCACACAGGCCTGGATAAATTTTCCAATTTAACATTGCATGTTGCTATATTATACTGTAGAGTCAGTATATGAGCCTGTTGCTGCATGAGGCCTCCAGGTTAATTTAACACAGCTCTCTGTGATTGAAACACAAAGGCCACTGCCCTACAAGAACAGACACAGGCACTGTCTTAGATTAGAAATAAGGACCCATTTTGGTTCAGAATTATATTTTTCACTTTCTACACCGTGGGGTCTGGTTTTCTCTCCCTTGTCTGTTTTGATAGACTGTGACCTTTTAGCTTGAGGTTAAATTGATAAATTGAAAAAAAGAGAAAACAATAAAAAAAGAAAGGGATGAAAGTGATCTCTGTTTGAGGTCGACCAAGTCTGACACAACTCAGGGCCCTGTAAATAACAGCAAAATAAATAAATAAATAGATAGATAAATAAATAAATAAATAAATAAATAAAAGCATCTCTGTCCCATATCAATATTGCCACCCAGAACATTTTTTTTAAAATTCTGTCAAGCAAGCAACCTCAAACTAGAAATATTAAAAAAGACAAGAAATATTTTATTAAGGGCCAACGGCTGGAGGTACTCTTTCTCACTCACGGTACTAAAAAAGTTATTGCGTCCTGAAATTGCTTCATTATGCAGTACTTCGATCAAAGCCCCTATGACTCCTATTTGAGATCTCTCTGTGTGCAAGACACTCCGTGAGCAGATGCTGTATTTCATCACTTTAATACCTGCGCTTTAAATAGAACCGGAAATCAAAGCTTTAATAATTCATGATTAAAAGGAACCTCAGGTAATCTTGAGAGGTCATATTAGAAGCCTCTTCAGTTCTACCCAAGACAACTTAACCCTTGAATTGAAATTCAAACCAGCAGTTCAGAGATTAATTGCCGATAGAAATACACTGGAATGTATAGAATTAATGGTCAAGCCTGCTTAAATACTGCCATCTAGTGCCAATCTTTCCAGATTATAAAAGAAATATGCTGTACTTTATTAAAACCTTTAATGTAATATTGCACCGTTGTTTAATGTTAAAATGCTTCCCCATGGGCAGTGCTACCGATAAGGCATTATGTTTCCTCTTGTTTGTTCCTCTTTCTGGTGCCTATTTTCTTTTTATCGCTGTTTGATAAGGTCACCCAGCATTGTCACCCTTAGTAACAAATTCAATTTACTGTCTGCCACAGAGCTATTATCAATTTGACATACGGTCCGACAGACAGGATGCTTAAAGGGAAACAGTTTGTGCTTTTCAATCTGCAGCAGCTGGGCTTCATGCTGAAAAGTGCAATAATAAATAATACAAAAACATGTGATCTGTCTTTTCGTTCTGTACAACTTTAAACAAGTTTTGCCAAAAAACAATAGCACCTAGACAAACTGGTGAAGCACAACATGAATGTATGACCAGAAACCTGAAATTCTTAGTTTCAAAACATTAACATAACAGTTATTGAGTTTCTCCAATTACACTGTAATAACACTGTCGTTACACCACCCGATTACTTACATACCAACTAATTAAAATTCAATTCTCCACGTTGTTATTACATTGTAACTACACCGTGATTTATGTTGTTACAGCACTGTGATATTATTGAGTGGCCCCGATTTTTCTGACCTGCTTCCGACCTGGACCAACTACTAAAGGACCCAACCCAAACCCTGCAGTACCGATATCGCTACCATTCTCCACAGACTGAGTTTATACAATGGGCTATACAGCGTGGTAGCTCACTCTAGTGGTTTGGATATATTTTAGCATTGTAATATATTAACTATCTCTACTTACTTTACTATAAAATACCTGTCTATTCCTTTCGTGCCACCAGTTGAAAGGGAGCTACACCTGTGCTTTCGCAGAGATGTACCAGTTTTGTGGCTGTCATTCACAAAAACATAATGACAGGTTTTACAAGCAACGAATCCAGTCACATGCTCATTATTTTCATTCACTAGGATTCCAAAAGAATTCCACACTTCTGATTTAACTGTTATCCACTACATGATATAAACCCAGCATTATCTTTTGTTTCACCTCGTCCACAGACATTTTTAATATCACCAAGCGACCTGATAAAAGGATCTTGTGACGTATCAAAGCGGCAAGTGGCAATACAAACCGAGAAAAAGCTTAGTCAGCTGACTCCTCCCTGATCACCTCCTGCCTTAGTGCAGGAAATATCGTTACATTTACCTTCTAATACGTTATTAGGGAAAGGGTTAGAAACGAGTACGCTGAAAGGACAGAAAACGTTTTTGGTCATTCCAGCTGACCTGAAAATTAACCTTGAAAAAAGTTCACATTCCGACCCGAACCCAACCCGCTACCAATTACTGTGTAATTAATAGAAACTTAAGGTAAAGTTTTAATTGGTTCTTTCAACTGTTGTATAATGCCTTCAAGCCAAAAACAGTCAGAAACACCTCTGAATGATGACAGTATTTTAAATTGTGTTTTACACTTTCAGATCTAATGATGCCCTGTATGTCAAGCCTCAGATCCGCTGTAGGCAATCAAAACAGACGTTACAAAACAGACACTATCAGCCCTACTGTTTACAACGAAGAGTGTCCTTGGAGCAGCCCACCAAGGGATTCTGCATGACCCTGTAAATAGCAGCAGGGCAGAACGACCATCACATAATTACCAACATTGCTGGAGCGTTAATTAAGCCACTAGGGGCACCTGCCACATGCACACACACATCACCAACAGCAGCAACAGCAGCATAGCAACACACTTCAGCAAAGAAAAGGGGAGCAAATTAAAAATGAATTTGTAGAGTTGCTATGCGGGGTGACTGACTGACACTGTGGAAAAGCACTCGTCAATGCAAAGGACCTTTTTTCTTAATAAGATGATCAGCAGTACATTAGCAACATGTCAAAGAAAGAGATGCTGGGATAGTTACTGACACTCTTAGCTGTACCCTGGAAACTCTCTGTATTATTGATCGGAGCAGTGCACTGCAGTGGAATGTAGATAATAAATATGTCTGCATAGAGGCATAGCTATAAGAATGGGCAGTTTTCTATTGACAAACCCTGGCTAACTGTTATACTAACAAGTGTTGGTGAAGGCGACAAAATTAACCAACAGACAAGAAAAAGGTCCACCTTTTGAACATCTGTTATAACCAGCGCTGCTAATTGGCTGATGGACAGAAGAAGGATGACCTGTTTTAATTTCGTTCTTCTGTGTGGTTTGTGGCGATAGTTTGCTTAGACACCAGTTAAAGGCAGAACTGGGGTTTCTATGGATACCCAGATAAATGGTTTTGTCTTTGAGCCTAGAATAAAGCTGTTTGTTTGTTTTACACAATAGAACTGCAGCAGTAATTACTGTCTTAATTACAGATCCTGTGAAGTTATTTTAAATGTGGTGTTGGCTCTGTCTATTGTCTGCAGTCCGTGAAGAGTGAACGTGTGAGAAAGATCTCTTCAGCTCAAAGTGATACGGTATGCAAGCTTCACAGAGGTGTTGCTTTTCTTAAAGGCTATTTATTACCTGATTGTCTTCAGTGAAACTGTGTGTGGGTGTGTGTCAGTGGGTGTGCTTAGTTTCTTTCAGTGTTTAAACAAAATGGTTTTTACGTTGATTGCACACTGCTAGAACAGGGGTGAACCCCCCCCCCCCCTAAAGATTTCAATCCCCAGAAGCAATTATAAATTAATCTGTCCAAAGCACTTGGTAAAATTAGCAGATCAGAAAGACAGGAACTCAAGCGAATATAAAACCCCCAATTCAAAAAAAGACAGTAACATTTTTAAAATGTAAAGTAAATTACGAAGCTGCAATCTCGTTAGTTTTTCGAGTAGCCTTCAGGCGTTCCAGCTGTCGCCCCAGCTGTGACTGAAATAAAAACCTTTCTATAAAAACGAGGAACAAGATGGTGAGCTGGTCACTTATCTTTCTGAAATCAGGATACGATTCACTGTGTTCACAAAAAAGGGATGGCAGACAACAATTCCATCTCAGTTATAACATGCTGTTATAACAGATTCACAGGGCAGGAGCAAGGGCTGTGAGGAGGAAGGACCTCGGGAGGAGAGTGCTTGTGACTTAGTAAAGAGGTCAGGGTCTCCCCTTGAAGAGAAGTCCAGCTCTGTTGTGTTCGCCACAGCTGAATGAATGTTTACTAGAAAACAAGTTGACAGTCTGACAGCCATCACCATGAACAAGAGTATTTTTCTGAAGCTGGCTGGATTCGGCCAATTTCAGGACAGGACCTGTAGTTTAGCAAGCAAATCAAATATGCAGGAGAAGGATGAAACAAACAGACATTGACTGTTATTATATCTATTTATATATGTGTGCATTATTAACATGCACAATGAAGGTGGTTTTAATTTATTTTCTAAATTCTTTCAAATTTAATCACACATGTTATAGGTAACTGCATGACAACACATGTAATAAATTACTAAATTTGTAAAGACTACACAATTATACACATGTCATGTCTATGTTATACTCTTATTACAAAATATATATATATATTAAAGTGGTGACCTAAGCTTAAAACGACCGAACTCCATATAACCATGAAGCCATATCCATTAATAGAATTCCCTTTGAATTATACACATGGGGATGCAATTGGTTTACAAAAACCAAGTGATGAAAGGTTAGTCTGTTGCAATTCTACCAAAACAAGCATTTTTAGTTTAGATTTCAGTTAGTATTACGATAAAAACCCTTTGTCATCAATTTGCATCACAAAAGAAGTATACAACCTGATGTAATAGAGCACTAATTGAACT